>NW_011500330.1:152822-175240 GCF_000495115.2 Populus euphratica
ATTTACTATAAATTAAAGGTATCTTATATTATTAGATATGTTATTATAAAACATGCTTTAGTTAAGGAGTTATTGATACTTCAAGTGCAAAATGATGATATAAAACCTTGATAAAAATGCACTTTTAAGTATTAATCAGACAGCTATTGACTTACCTATTCTACAAGGATTTCATATTAAACACTAAGACATTTATGGTAGAGACTATTATTCATAGTTTGTAAGGATTTCATATCCATTATTGAATTTATATGATGTCAAGGAGGCTTAAGATTCTTTTGTTGTTCTTTACCTTATTTTATAGGATTTCTTTATTCAAAAGGAAGATTATAAGAGATTATTTAAAGGAGTTTATACTTGAAGAGGAAACAAAGTAGCAACAACTTCTCCTACAAAGTAAGGAAGTAAGAGGTGACAAGTTTTCCTTGTTTTTAAAGATAATAGTGGCGGCAACAAGGCCTTGATTTAGATTTATTTTATTTTATTTCTTCTTCTCTTCTCATGGAAACAAAAATAATATATTCTTATGGTTTTATCTCTTGTTTTTTCTAATAGGCTTAGTACATATTGGGCTTGGGTTTGATTAATTAGCTAAGGCCCGAGGCTTATTTAGATCCATACATTCAAGTTTATTAGTATAGGTTTTTGGTTAGTTTTTTGAATGGGTCAGTTTAGCCCATAAGGGTAGATCCTTTAGTGTTTTTATTTTCAAGGGTATAAATAGTATTTGTAAGGATAAAATATAAAGGCTTGATAATACTATTGTTGTTGAATTTATTTATCTTATGTGAGAGAGATTCTTGCATTTTTTTATTCTCTAATGAACTAAATTGACTTATGAAAGATTAACTAGCTTTATGACGTCTTCTTTATACTTTTTGTTCGTGAATTGGTATTTATAGGGTGAGGGTTCTTATTCCAATAATATTGGTGTCTTTGAATAAGTTTTTATTGTGTCACTCCTATTAGGTCTATTTCGACTCTCTAGGATTCATTGTTAATCTTGTTATAGGTTACATAACCACAAGATTCTCATCACTAGCTCTTTCATACTCTTAACAATTCGCACCAATATGACCATATTATTTATAGGTGTTGTAAATACTAGCAATGCTTGCATTACCAAAGCTACTAGAGCTGTCAAGTTTGGTGCATTAGCCATCGCCTCAATCCACTACCCTCATTGTCATGGCTATGAATGCAAGGTCAGTATGTAGTGCAGGGATTGATATAGGTGTTATTGTTGCTGGTAGGGATATAAATTTTTATCTTTGTTGGCCTAACCTTATAAACTGTGACACTTCAACCTGCCTCGAATCAGTATCATCTTAGAGCCTAGATGACTCCTTTATTCTTGACTGATAAATTATTAGTGGCATATGATAAGCATTATCCTTTAGGGGATCCTTCCTTACCTCTTCTCATGACTTAAATGATGAACCCGTCCCCAAGCTAGAGAGGAATTTGTTATCGTAGATTTTCTTGTGTGAACCATCCTGATACAATAGAGCAATCATCAAATTTTTGTTTCAACTCCTAAACCTAGACCAGGACTCTGGTACCGACTACAGCAACCCTAATTTAATTGCACAACATTTCATGTATACATATTTTATTATTATTGAAAATACAAATTTTTTTTTATATTTTACTAAAAATCCAGCAAAATTTCCAACATGAATCAAGATGCACATTTATTTTTAAGTAAAAGTAAATCTAAAAATGAAATATAACATAATTATAGACGTTCTTAAAAAAAAATTACTTTAAATACATCTCTTATTTAATTTAGATATACATATATTTTTTCATACAAAATTACATTACAAAGAAAAATATTCTTTTCTTCCATTACATCATTAGATGTGAAGAAAAATAAAAACAAATACATTTGGCAAGATATGATGAGGTATCTAAGAATTTATTTAATATTAAATACAATCAGTTTAATACACAATAATTCTTTATTATTATTTCTTTTATATATTTACAATATCAATTTCTAAATAATTAATTTTTTGTTTTACTTTTAATCTTACAAATCAATATAATTAGCAGAATTTAACAACATATTAATGTCCTCTCTAGCTCAAGTAGGCATTTGTTCAATTACCAATTTTATCGATTTCTTTAATTGCCTATTAACTAAACTACTAATCTCATTAACTAGAAAAACAATTTTTTTAATAACCTATTAACCATGATACTAGTCATATTAATAAGAATAACTAGTTTTTCTAATAACTCATTAATTGGACATTAATTTCATTAATCAAGGTAATTAGCTTCTTCAATAATTTAATATTTTTCAAGGAAAATCAACATATATTCAAAAAAAAATGTGATTATAAGTTAGATAATATTTTAGTTTTGATATAACAGACAGCTACTCAATATCTAAGCGTGTAAAATGATTCTTTGCTGCTAAGTAAGTATTTCAAGTTATCAATTCAATGCATCGAAATTTTAAAATTCTTACAATGCATAAATGTCCTTAAATAACTCATAATTTTATTTTATTTTATTTTACCTTTAATCAACACAACTCTTCACAATTTTTCATACCACTTAAATTAACCAAAATCCAGCTCCTTTTCATAAGGTTTGCCGAATTTCTTGCCTATGACGATGGTAAAAATTCTCCGTTTAATTCTTGTCAATTAATCTATTTTTAAGTTCTCGGATATTTCTGTCGAATACTTTTGAACATAATTTCCTTATCAATGGTGTCAAAAATAAAATCCTTCCATTTTGAACGAGCATTGGCCGACACTCCATGGTAAGAAAAGTGAGGTTTTTCTCTTTCTTTTTTTTTCTTTTTTGTGAACTTCATATCTTTTCCACCTATTAAAATCCATACTAATTTAATTCTACACAACTCCAAACAATTTTACTAACATGTTCCAATGCCTTATTTTTTCTTCCTCGGCTGAAACCAACCATAGTTTGTACACCTAATCCCATTCAAAATTTAAATTCTAAAGTTTTGATAAAGTTATTAAGTCATTTAGGTTAATTTTTTTAAATCAACATAGTTTGTACACCTAATCCCATTCAAAATCTAAATTCTAAAGTTTTGATAAAGTTAGTTAATTTTTTTAAATTAAAATAATATTATTTTAGTAAAACTTAAAAATTAATAAGTTATAATTAAATTTTTGATCAAATCTTACTAGGTCATCGGATCAACTAATCGAATCATACCAAATTTTCTTTTTTTTTTCAACCCGATTTAATTCCAACTCTGGATCAGGTGGGTGAGGTTTCAAAACTATTAAACCAACAATTTATGAGAAAGTTTTTTTTTTATATCAAATCTTACTAGGTCATCGGATCAACCAGTCGAATCACACCAAATTTCTTTTTTTTTCCCAACCCGATTCAATTCCAACTCTGGATCAGTTGGGTGAGATTTCAAAACTATAAAACCAACAATTCATGAGAAAGTTTTTTTTTTTTTTATTTCTTCCATTCTTTAAATTAAATGATTACCCAATCTTATTTCATAATAACAAGCATTATTTAATTACAATAGCAAGATTTCTACAACCAAGCTCCACAATTCAATTCTCAGATAACACTAACTCTCAATTCTTCAACGTATCACGAAATCATTGAATCAAGTGATGAATACAAGAAAATCAAGTTCCCTTCACTTTTTCGTTTCTTCTTTACAGTCCCCCGAAACCCTAACTCTCAATTTATTTTCGAAAGAACCTACCAAACCACCCAATCACCTCTTTGAATCACTTATCTATCCCTTACTCACTCGAATTTTTCCTTTCTTTGATGGATTTATCAAGAAACAAGAAGAGAAAATCAAGCAGTTCTCACCCTCTCTTCTTCCAATCAAGTCGTCATCAACAAGAGGGAAAAAAAGGTATTTATAGTCACAAAATTTTTATCATTTGCACGTTGATCCCATGTGTCCTATGTATTACTACTTTTCCTTCTTAATTAATTTGTACCATATCATTTTTTTTCATCCAATTTCACTCCTCTCATATTAATGAAATTTTTTTATTTAATTTAACATGTTTTATTTCCGGATTATTTAATTTTTTTTTTAATCGAGAAAAGTTTTAACCGAGTTTTAAAGTAAAAGATAAAGTCATTTTTAATAGAGAACTAAAATAACACTTTGAATTCAAAATTAATTCCAACAATTGAAGCTGCTACATCGCCACTGCACAATTTGCATTAGCATTATGAGCAGCTCTGGTAAATTTACCATTTTTGTTTTATCCATAGTGATATAAGCAAATGCATGTTGAGAGGCATTCTACAGAAGAAAGGGAAAGTGAACTGAGAACACTCTACTCAAACAGATTGAAGAAAAATGGAAAACAAAGATGCAAAGCTGACCCTTTTATTGGTTGCAACAAACAGCCTAGCCATTAATGTCTATTCAATCTTTAGATTTACCTCTTCTGTGTATCTCTTGATATTCAGTAGCTAAGAATTTTGTATCACAGAAATATTTTATTTCAATCTTCACGGCAAGGTTTTTGGCGATCAGAAAGTCCGGAAGAACACTGATTGTTTTGTTTTGTTCTTGTGTGGAACTCCCTTTCTGAAGTATTACCATATAAATGAATACCAGAGACAGAAAAGGAGAAACAAAATCAATGATTCTAAAATGGATAAATCATATCAAAATATATATAATCCTTAAAGATGCTTTAATTTGTCCAGCACTGCCCCCCTATATCACTCTCCAAGCCTGCATTATGACTTCCAAATTGATCAGCTTGGTTATGCTTTGACCTATGTCATAAACCAGGAGAAGCCACCATAGACGAATCTTACTTAATCTGAAAATTTCTGGAGAAAAAGGGTGGGTGGAAATTAAGGAGTGGAATCCTATTTCTCATGTGAGAATCATATTTTGACTGAATTTGAAACAAGGGCAACCATGAAAAACGATTTTTAATCTTCTTATCCTCATCAACTTCATAATTCTCAACAACCCTGAAGGAAGCTAACATGAAGCCCCTTCCTCCCATGGAATCATTGATAGTCCCCACTTACGTCAAATCACTATCTATATTTCTTTCATGTATCAGGGTTATAACTCCCTACTTGAAGTTTAAATTATTCTTAGCAAGAGTAGTGAATATTCTAGGCGAACACAGGGAAAGTGCTTTCATTACATTTTGTTTTTATCACAAGAATGATTTGATTTCGGGCTTCACGGAATTCAAATGTGGGATCCAATGTTGAGACGGAGTCTGACATCAGAGGAAAAGCTTGAAATGTCGTCCTCCTAACTAATACTTCGATGGAAAGCAGGGATTTAGGTGCTATAAATCATATACACAATGCCATTACTGATGCAGAGTTGGTCCTTCAGAACCATATTTGAGCACCTGAGGTGGTATGGTTATGGGGAAATCTTGATAGAATTACTAATCCTCAGGTTAATTTGGAACATAACATAATGCCCTTCATGCTATCTTAACATTTATGCAATCTTTCAAGAGGTGTTACATGGCACAAGACATGCTTATAACATAAGATTCACTAGGCTCTTGGATGATGTATTACCATTCTGTTTGTTGAGAAAATCACTAATTTAAACTGGGAGGTTTTGTTTCCTTGTGAGCGGTGTTCCTTGAGAAACAAGGAACTGGTGGCAATTAGAGAACTCTAATCAGTACTACATGAAACTAACTAAGTAGGGAAGGAATAGGGTTTTTTTAACTTCATCCCACTTTTAGGGAAATTTCCATATGGAGCTATGAAGTTCCTGCAAACCAAAAAAAGCAGAAAAGTTTAAAGTCCTGTTATCAGGTGTTTGGTTTTTCAAGCCAATCCTTGAGACATGGCCTTTGTCCTTACTCCCGCGAGAAGAAACAAAGCATAACCTAACAAAAAATAGTGTATTATTTTGATGTGAACAAATATGATTGTTTCTTTTTATTATTATTATTTTTGTTTTTTCTCGTTCTTTCTTTTTTGTAATGCGAATATTTCATTTTTCTATAAACAGTCATTCGGATTTTCAGAGTTCATCTTTTAAATAATTAACTTTTAATTAACAAACTTGATGATTAGGGGAGAAAAAAAAGAATTTAAAAAAGAAACCAAAAGAAACAATAAGGGAGGGAATCTCATCCCCCTCTAGCAAGAGAAACCAAAAGGAGATGAGACAGAATATGACAAAGTCATGAAAGAAGGTTACCTGTTCTTCTGTCTCCTAAGCTTGTGACATGATATGCATGATCATTGAACATCCTCCTTCCAACCCTCCTAATCCCTTATTGGCATTATTATATACAATTCACTTAATTAGCTCTCGTAATTCCTAACCTCTATAATTCCTCCATGCTAGCTTCCAAGAAAATATTACATGACTTGGATCAGCAAAAACCACAAGAACCCACAAAATTATAATTTTGAAAATATGATCATTTCATTGGTTAAAGGATCAAAATGATCACTTTCTGATCCTTTTTTCCTTTCCATTTCGCAAAAAGGATCCCAGACCAAAGAGATTTGCAGCTCCTTTGTAAATGTAAGGAGGTGGAATATTCAAGACTGGACTAATCTTACCATAATATCCACTCTTTTTCAATGGAGGCTTTTGTGGTAATGAATACACTAAGCTAGACACCGAAGAAGAAGAAGAAGAAGAAGATGATGGTGGTGGTGGTGCAGACTTTTCCATGGCAGTTGATTGTTGCTTTTGTGAATTGCTCTTGTGCGTGTCCTTCAATGTTGTTCGAATTGCTCTTGTGCGTGTCCTTCAATGTAACTCTTTGAATTTGACACAGAACCTGTTGAGTTGCTTCGTGACAAAAGTGTTAATGAGCATATGCTTCTCTTGATATCATAATTGAGACTAGTGCTTCGCTTGAACCGCCAGAAAGACTTGGACTGAGGCTTTTCCTCAAACTGATCAGAATTCACAACCATTAACTCTCTCATGCTATCTTTAGTTAAATTCTCATTTGGAGGAGGACATGGAAGAGGAGGAAGTGAAGCTCTTCGTGGCGATTCATGTCTGTAAATTTCCTTAGAGGCAGTAGTTCTTTCTTGAATTTGAACAGGCAGGATCATGCCATCTGCGAAAAGATCATCTGCCGGACAAGATTCATGGCCTAAATTACTGCAAATACTGAACTCAAAATCAGAATTTGAGTCCAGTAATGTGGTGTCCCTTCTTGACACTTGCTTAGTTTCTCTGTCATTTTCTTGGACAAGATCATTAGAGAAAGATATTCGAGGGCTTGTTTCCGAGCACATACTGGTGATCACGGTCTGGGAAGATTCTTACTAGCATATAAAAGACAGCGGAATCAAAGAGAGAGTGATTTTAGGAGCAAATAGTGGATGCTAGATTAAAGAAAGAGAACATAAGTTATAAGATGTGAGAAAAAAGGGTGGAAAAAAGATTCAAAGATGGTGGCTATGAGAAGAGGATTTGAGGTTGAACGTAGACAACAAATATTATTCAGACTCGGGAAGTCAGTGTTCAAAGAAAGGATAGAGGGGACAAGACAAGAGATCACTGCAGCTTTATTGAAGGTCTGAGAATGTAAGTGATTCTAGGAAAACTCAAAGGAAGCATGTTCTGTTTTCACCAGAAATGGAGCAGAGCAGACTGCAGAGGAAAGCTGTTTGTTACTGGTTACAGAAAAGAAATGAGAGAGAGAGAGAGAGGGCCTAAGAAACAAGAGGAGTAGAGTAATAAGAGAACAAAAAACAAACTATATTTTTTGTAGAGCATTTGGTGAATGCATTAGTTATTACTAAATGAAGCCAAGACACTTGAGATAGAGACTGGTTTTCCTTCAATCTTAGGCAAAGGAAAATTAGATACAAGAGACTGGTTTTCCTTCAATCTTAGGCAGAGGAAAATTAGATACAAAAAATAAAAAAATAAAAAATAAATAAATAAACCTAAAAGAGATCAGTAATGTATTGTGCCATGTGAGATGATTTAGTATGGTTTGATTTTTTTCACAGTAAAATAATTTTATTGCTTTTAAAAGCAAATATATATATATATATAGACTTTTTGTTTGGGGTTTTTTTTATCTTTTTTATTTTTTTTACACAGTAAAATAATATGCCTACCCTTAACATTTAAAAAGTATTGAACTTGAAGAGAGGTGTTTTTTAGTCCTTTTATATTTTTAATATAGTAAAATAATAAATTTATGTTCAAAATAAAATATTCTAAACCTGAAATGGAAGGGGGTTTTCATCTTTGCAATATATTGTTTTTGTAATTGTTAAATATCCTTAGAAACTGTTTAGTAGCTTCACATATTAAAATATTAATTAATAAATAAAAAGTGTTAACGAGTCATCACCCTCCACGTCTTTCTAGCAACATGTGAAGAGTATTTTTGTGTTAAAGAACAGTCAATCATCATGTCATCTGACCTGTCCGGTGATTGCCTAGCTGACGGAGTGGCGAGTGTGGTCAAATTCACGATAGTCTGATGGCAATGTATTTTTTTGTCCTCCCCCTCTTTCTTTTTTTTTACCTTGGTATTCCTTCAAAAAAATCAATTATGTTATTTAGTTCACATTTAATTTAAATTTATTTTTTATTATTTTAATTTATATTTTTTTTATTTTAATGTTATTTCAAGTTTATATTTTTTCAATTTTATTTCTAAATATTTAATTTAATTTAATTTTTTTATCAAATTTTATTTTCATTATTTTGATGGCTATTTTTTTATCATTTGCTTTAATATTATTTTTTTTCAATTTTATGTTTTAGCATCTTATTTCATTTAATTTTGTATCCAATTTTGGTTTTTTTTGCTATTTTTTAATCATTTTCAAAATTTATTTTGTTTTTTAATTTAATCCCTAATTATTTTCTTTCATTTATTTTTCTGTACAACATTTAGTGCTCATTGTTTTGATTGTTTTTTATTTTAATTTTTAATGATTGAGAATTTTTCTTAGTTATTTTTTAGTGATTTTTTTCTATAAAATAATCTTGATCTTATGATTTGGATCACCGATTATAAAGATTAGCCTAGTTACATTTTGATCTTTTTTTAGTTATTTTTTTTTTAAAAAAATTATCATTTAATATTAAATTATTAGGTTTTGAGTTTTATGCTTTGTATTATTTGTTTACGGGGTTATTTATATCTCATATCTTGAGTTAGTCGATTTAATTTGGGTTGGTGTGAGTTTTTTTTATTTTTATTATAAAACTTATTTTTTTAATTTTATTATATAAAATTAAATTATTGATTTTTAAGTTATATAATTTTTTTATTTTTTTATATAGAATTATCTTGTGAGTCAATCCGGTTAATACTTGTTGATTTAATTTATTTATTTTTACAACAATTAGTATAATAACCCCGGGTTTACTTGGCTTTCTTATGAAAAGAAAGAGCCAGCAAGGCCAACTTTTCTCTCTCTCTCATTCTTTTCCCAGTTGGAGATGGAGTGAACATTTGTTAAGAGGAATGAGCTAGGGTTGAAGTGTTAACTCTCTCACCATATAATTGACTTTTGTGCTAACATTGCAACCACCGAAAGCTTCATTTGTTCTTTTAAGAGATTTTACTGTTTCCTTCATGTTCTTATATGTCTACCTTTTCAAGGAGGAAGAAAAACTCTCCCTTCGCAAGATTTGAGCAATCCATTCCTTTTTCTTTTTCTTTTTCTTTTTCTTTTTCTTCACTCATAGTTCAAAGAATTTAATCCATGTGGTAGGTTGTTCTAGGTCTTCGACCAGCTGCTGCGGCTGCCCTTGCTTCCTCTCTCTCTCTCTCTCTCTCTCTCTTTCTTCATCAAACGGTGAAGAAACAATGATATTAACTGTTGTTCTAATTAAGTCCTTAAATGATTGAGGTCATTTGTTGCATCAGGAGACGACACAGCTGACCACCCAACCATTTAAACTTAATATCAAGTAGAATGATTCGTGTTAAATGATCATATCATATGGTAGGAGTTGATATTAATTTGCCAAATCATGAAAAGGTAGTTTTATTTATTTCTGATTTCTGCCAATCTTGGTATTATATTTCATTTTTTGTAGCCGTCGTGTGATTGATATGATTACGTGCTGATTAGTTGGTGATTAAGAAAATGGAGATTATGCGAACATTAGGTGGATACGTAGATTGGCTTCAAATTAATGAATCGAGTTGGGCATTTTTAAACACGAGGAGTCGTCATAGATTATTATTTAATAGCACTCTACTCTCTAAGTATGGTTTAATTATTGTTGTTAATGGAAAATCTAATTCGGATTAGTTGAGAGACACATTTGACGAAACTCTGCTTTGCAGACATGGGCACCACATCTGCTAAATTTACATTTCCCTTTCTACTCTACACTCCACACACGGTTCTTGAGATCCGTTGACTCTAATTTTATTTTAGAGATGTGACACCCTCTTGCTATGAAAATAAAATTTAAAAACAAAAACACCCTATTGAGATGTTAATCTCATTAATAATTTAGAAACACTGTCAAAATTACGTTCAGAAAAGTTTTTTTTATTAAAAATTATTTTTTATATTTATATTATTTTAATATGCTAATTTTAAAAATAATTTTAAAAAAAATATGTATTATTTTAACACCAGGACAATCCCAAATAAAAGATAATATGTATTATTTTAACACCAGGACAATCCAAAATTAAAAGATAAAGGAAGACCAACGAAAATCAGCATCTTTCATCGATAGTTTTGATGACATGTAAATGCGTGGATCTTGCACAAAAAGTTAAAGTGGTAATCGGAATGATGGAACTCGTATATTAAAAAAGATATAAGCTATAACATAATGTATCTCATGTTTGCTTTTATTCTTTATAGATATGAGGATATTCAGAAGAACCAAAAAAGATACATGCTATAATATAATTCATCTCTAGTTCAAGCACACTGCATGTGTTTGAGATTTCTTTTTATAGTTGGTGAAATAGAGGAATTGTATTATTATGATAGACTGAAATAATCACCACAGTAAGAACAAAATTTAAAACAAAAAAAAAATGAGATCAATCGAAAGTCAATAGTTATATGCTTCTTGTATGAACAATTGCATTTGTAAAAGCGCAAACACATTCAATGGAACAATTAAGATCATCGAAGATCAATGACATCAAATTTCAAGTTAGGGTTCATGTAAACATCTGTACAGGGCTTGTAAATGGGCCCACCATCTGGAGGAGGGTCATGCGGATGAAACCCACGATGCTGGCACTGTCTGATAACCGACATTCCACCTGGAGTTGTCAACCTAAAGATGCCATGGGTTCTGCACGAGGGGGTAATGAAATCTGACATACGTGAACAGAAGAGTGAACAATTCATTATAAGAAAGAATGACACTTGCCTTGATGAATCTCTTGGTGCCATGACAATGGCAACGGCTTCTGGCAACATTATCTGAAGAAAGAAAAAAATGCTTGTGTGAACAACAAAGAAAATGATTGAGGAATAAAAATACTGTTTGCTTCTTTGTTGCAAGGAAGTTGTTTTCCTCGGATCATGCCAGAAGTTAATCAAAATGCAACAAAGGGTGCGTCTGGCAAACACTAGAATGGGAAGGAGTGGGTTTTGTCAAAAAAAAAAAAAAATCCTCTCCCGTCATGGGAGGGTAACATGGCATTGGCAGGGCCTTGAAATGGTTTCAGCAGTTAGAATCCTGACAAAGTTAAGCACAACTGCAAAACAGGAGGACTTTTAAATGTGAGAAAACTATTAAATCAATCATTATGTAACCGTACTCGTTTACATTGTTTACAGCCCTGCTGTTCAAACTCTTCCTGAAATCTATGCATTCACCTTCAAAACTTGTTCAGACTACAGCCTAGTTTGATATAAATGGATAAACAATTGGATTCTCACCATATACCAAATCCACCGCTTTAAGCAAACAACAAACAAGAACATGAGGTTTCCTTAAGACTTCCTTGCAACAAAGATAGATAGATTTCATAATAACAGGAAGAGGCACTCACCTGATATGAGTAATGGGTGTGGACATCAATTGATGACATGAAACAAGACTGTGTAGGATGTGTCTGGAATTTGCACCATAGGAGTTAGATAAATCAATAAAGAGATAAATTGTTGTTGTCTTCTAGCATTTGAAGATGCTTTATTAGCAACCCATTAAAACAAAAGAAGAGCCAGTATTAACCAGATGCTTGATTGGTTCTAAACATTAGAAGGGAAAAAAAAAAACAAAGAGATCCTGCCTTCCAGGCTCCAGCCAGAACCTGGAAATATTCCATTTTCAATCACCTTTTATCACAATATTAACTAGACAATTTGGTAGCTCTCGCAATTAAATTGATTCACCATTTCAAAATGACGAAGTTCTATTGTTTGTTATGGGAAGCCTTCATCAATTGCAAAATCAATCTAATTCTGAACCCAGTCCAAGCAATTGCCTCTTCTGGCACTCTTCAATCAGACCAGCATTTTGAACATATACATTATCTAATGTTCGCCTGATCGATTCTTCTAGGTCTGCCAATAAATATTAAGAAATGATAGTTTCCAAAAAAATAACGGTTTCCCCAATCATGGCAAGTATAAGTAAACAGCTCACATCCCGCACATTCTTTCCCATATTGCAACTGTCAAAACCTTAGATCCAGTGTATTTTTGTCTCGTTATTACCAAATGGTAAAGGCTACCTTTAATTTTTTAATCTGCAAAGCATAAAGGTAATTTTTATGGCACATAAAAAGGCAAACCAGAAAGAATAAGATATCACATCCAAGGAACAATGCAGTTCCGCTAAGTGGATGAATATCAAATGAAGCACTAACAGAGAGTCTACATAGTGCAGAATGATTAGATCATAATAATAACAAGAGCAACAGAAGCAGTGGAAAAAAAGGAAGGGTAGTTAGACCATAATTACTCACATGAATCCATCCAAGAGGGAAAAGGGATCTTTTATCCTGCACTTCAAATATTTCTTCTTCATTTGTAGTTTGACACTGATTAAAAGTGATGCATTCCACAACAGTTAGAGAAATGTAATAACAAAAGCAATATGCAATAGCGCTGCTCAACCCATGATGAAACTGCCATACCGAATCTGATGTTGATTCCTGCTTTGGAATAATGAGTGCTGTAACATAGAATTTTCTGTTTTTCTGCAAAGCAGAGATGATTGAACCATCAGAATTTTACATTGGAACATCACAAACATCAGAGTTATACAGTAACCTTTATGCTATCAGGACTTACAAGTGAACCAGCAAGGACACCACAAGTTTCTAAATTCTTATCGGTATTTGACTTTGCCATCTTCATGAAGTTCTCCATCAATGTAGCTGACTGCAAAGAGAAACAGTAGTCAGACAAGAAGCATATTGACCCTGCAACCCATTACTACCGTACCACCTTTTTATACCCTGCAACCCATTACTACCGTACCACCCTTTTTTTTTCTAACCACAATAATTTACAAAGGATTAATTTACCACAAAATGGAAACCAAACAAAATAATAGACAGAGACTAATTCACAGTACACATTTTAAATCCTCAGAGAGATTCCTAATAGCTAAAGTCTCAAAAGATGTAAAACATAAAGAACAAGGTTCTTAAGAAGCTCACAATGTGCAGTTGCAGGGGAGCTTCAGAACAAATTAAATCATTGGGTGAGGAAATGTCCATTTTATTTTCTGCCTCAGAAATTTGGGGAGGTGTAGCAGGGATTAAATCTTGTACTTCTGCAAGTACAGGGGGAGGAGAAGGTTGTCTAATAACAGCTGGGGGGACTGGGGTTTCCATTGTCTCAAAGGAAATCAAAGAACAAGGTTCCTCATCACGGCACTTCTGATTATCATCTTGCACACTAAGAATTGATTCTAAACTTGATATTCCTGGTTCTGAGCTGCTATGCTCTGATTTTACAAAGAGTTCAGCTTTTACAGATTCCTGCAGCCTGTTTCCACAAAGAGATCACCCAAGGAATGAATCCAAAACCAGTAATATTTCAAATACAAAAAACAGGAAAAGAAAGAAAGAAATAAAGTAAACGATTCAAATACAAAAAACAGGAAAAGAAAGAGAGAAAGAAATAAAGTAAACAGTGCAATGAGATTTATCATAGATAGAACATTTCTTCCAAGAATAAAATTCAAAGTGAAACAAATAAGGCTTCTAACTATCACATAATGCCTTTTGAAAATATCTTGTAATTATCATTAATGATTTAGACTAGGTCTATCTAGTAAATCTGGATAAAATAGGACAGAAATAACCCCAAAAGCTAAATAAGAATCTAACCTTGGAATTTCAACTGGTGTTAAGTCAATGATGCTCGGGTATTTGACCTGCATTTACATGAGATATGTCAGTGCAAGTTGTGCACATGAAAAATCTAAAGGTAGAGGCATAACACATACCCCTTCATTAGTCCTTGGTGGTTGCCACTTTGCATTAAGCCCGTTTGGACCCAGTATAGAATGCCTAGAGAGAGTCTCCTCATTTGGTCGTTGAAAGTTCAAAGATCTTCAAGAAGAAAGTAAACAAGCAAAGCCAAAAAGAAATGAAAAATATTATTCAACATCAACTCGCACGTTAGCAAGGAGGTCAATCTATAAGGGAATCAGCTCGTATTGAATCTTCCTCTATCCCTTTCTTTTCATTTCCTGGACATCTGATATTCTTTTTTAAACAAGGATCTGACGTGATTCAATATCAATTATCAATAGAAACTTCACTTCTTTCTACCTGGCCACTTTAAAATGAAAATCAAACTTTTTTTAGCTTTCATCTAGGCCTTTCAGGAAGGAAGTCAGGCACTCATCTCAGGGACATGCCCTGAACTTTAGCTTGAGCCCTTCCAGTAGTCTTTGCTTTGTGAATGGAATGAATTTGAAGTGTTGAAACATGAATTAGAATTTGCAAACTAAATTCTCATTCACAAACAGAAAGATTTAAACTACATGTGTTTCTATTGTTGCCATCATGCTCATAAAATTACCTAATGAGGATTTCTGCACATACCGTGCAAGATTCAACTGGAATTTTCAAGCTTAAGGTCGGGGTCAAAGAGAACTCAAGCGACAAAGGTTAAATCGCACATCAATTGTTGATCATACTCAAACCCTACCACAATACATGCATACCTATCTATGCGGATGTAATTGGGATAAACTGGAATTCTTTTGTGTACTTCCTATCTATAATTTTCTTTGTAATTTCAATTGCAGTGTTAATTCACATGGATGCATTCAGGAGTTGTGATCACAAACACAGTTGCAAATGTAGTTTCTTTGAAAATCAATTTCATAATTCTCAAGTCCTTTTCACAATTTCATAATAAACTAATTAAAGAATCACACACAAAGCAAGCACCAACTATATGGTAATCCACCAGAACAAGCGAGAGAGGAATGCTGAATAGCTAGGGAGGGAAGGGAGATGGTTTAACAGCAGCGCATGTTATTGCATTAGGAGCTTAGGGTGGCTTTGAAGCATTCAGCTTAAAGTCAACGGGGCAATCTCAAAATTAATAAGCTGCAATCCTTCCATGTCCGAAATTCTATGCAGCATTTCAAAAATAGTTGACTAAAAAACGTGGAGGAATACTTACACTCTGCGGAACTGCTGTTCCACTGGCCTAACATATGAATATTGTTGAGTTCTTGAACCTTGATACAAGGATTCTCCAGTGACTGGTCTCACTGCCTGTAGGATGTGTAGAATAGTATGAAGGTCACAAACTTTAACTTCATCGAGCAGAACCATAAGTGCAGAAAAGAGAGAGAGAGAGAGAGCTTCTCCGTAATGATAAACTGAATATCAAAGAAATAGCAACTGTACCTTTGTCACACCATTTCCATCCAAAATTTTCTTGTTATAAGGAGGTTTCTCTAAAAGATCATTTTGACTGTTATAGCCCCATCCATTTACTTGATGTGTGTGTTTTCTGTTCAATTCATTTATCCTTTGTTGCACTGCTGTCTTTAACTGCTCCAACTCGCCCAAAGCATTTAAAAGTTTCTAAAACAAAAATCCGACATCAACATAAATGCCAGGCTTTGAAACAAGGAAATCTTGTCCAGAAAAGGAAGAACAAAAAGGACATCTTACCTTTCTCAAATAATCCTTTTTGCTTTGGGGGAATGCTCCATAACCTCTATGACATGGTATTGTTTCTGAGACCAAGCTGAAGCAAAAGAAGGCCGGTAACATCATTGATAGTTTCAGGAAGAAAATCAGACTAAAGAAGAAAAAGACAACAAAGAGATGAAGCAATCCAGCTAAAAAGAGCTCTAACTAAAGTAGCCAGAGTGTGATCTTTCATCACGCAAAACTGAAGACATACATTGTTTTATCTCCAAATGAATCCCCCAATTTTACATAAAACAATGCAGCATAAAAAGGAAAAAAAAATGAAAATCAAAAACCATCTCCTCCCAATTTCTTAAAACCGAGCAACGTTACACAGTAAAATGAAAGAGCAAACAAAATGAATGGCTTACCTTGAAAACCTTAGTAACATGACATACAAATCTATTATATTCTTCTCTGCTCGAAAAATCTCAGCCTGCGTGAATGCAATAATAGCACATCAGAACAACAAATTAAAGGTAAAAAAGTATGCTTCCATCGCCAAGAGGCAACGAGATTTCAGAATAAACAGTTAAATTATCACGCAATTTCAAAATTGAAAACCCTAATTGAAAAAGAAAAGGGAGAGCAAGACACCTGTTTGAGAATATTATTAGCGATCCGAAAGTAGATATTAAGAGCAAAGCGATTATCGACATCCAGTCTCTGAGTTCTCGCTTCTATATTTATTATATCCATACAGCTCGAAGAAGAAGACTTCATTCCTTTCTTTCTTCGGATTTTCCCTTGTTTTCTTGTTAGCCAAGCAGTATTTCAATTCTATGGGTTTTGAATTTTGATCGGGGCATTAAGGAGAGATAAGAGAGGTCGCTATTGGCTCCCTGCTTGCCTGCTTGGGACTATCGAGCAGAGAGAGAACGCGATGGAAACTAGGGAGGAGGTCGTTTGCTTTTCTCTTTTGTTTCGAGGGTAAATATGGTCATACGACGAAAATTAAAAGGCTGGTTTAGTTGTTGGGATAGTGATTTTCCATGGTTGGTATGAATGATATAAGGTTGACTTCTTACCCTGTATCAAAGCACAACTCCAAGATTTTTCTTTTTTCTTTCCAAGATTTCTAAGAAGACGAATTCAGAAAGCTTGATTTGAGACTATATTTTCTTTTTTTCATATTTTAGTCATAAAACCTTCTTTTTTTTACATTTTAATCCTTCATTTATCAAAAAAGAGAGAGAATCATAGGAAAAAGGTGGAAAAAAAAAGTTCTTAGATTCCAATCTCAAAAATAATTATTTTGATATTAATGATTTCATCCTGAACATGGAAGTTTATTGGATATAATTTGGATAGGAAATGATACTGAAAAAATTTAATCATGCTTTAAAAAAATTATTTTAATTTGATTTTTAGGTTTTTGGCTAATTGCACATGTTCTGAAGTTTTAATTTGCCTGTGAAAATTCTTATCATAGTTTTTTTTCATGTGAAAATAAATTAAAATTCAGTTTTTAAAAACAAAAAAAAAACTTTTATCAATATCAATATCAATGAAAAATCTTTTAATTTTCTAATTAATTTTTTATTGAAGAGAGAGATTTTTATATTTAGAATGTTAATTTTTTATTTTGTGACTTACATAATTTTTATGTTTTACAAACAACTACTAAAAAAAATAAGAAGTATACCTTACCATTTATAGAAAAATCTAAAAAAACATATAAATTGGTAAAATATCAATTTACCCCTTAAATAATATATATATATAATAATTAAAAAAAATTAGGCATTAAATCATTATTTTATTTTTCTAGGTCTAGAAATATAATCTATGTATTAATTATATTCTTATTCTTCATTTTTAAAATATATTTTAATCAAACATACTTAATTAAATCATCTCAGTTTAATTTTTTACTACTGTTTATTAATATATGTGACTCATTAAGTTCATAATATGTTGGCTCATATATATATATATATATATATATATATATATTATAATTCTAATTAAATAGAATTAAGTAAATTAAAGAATTTAATTTATTATCAGTTCAATATTTGATTAATTTATATTTAAATATCAAGTACATCGTCTACTAACATATCATAATCTCCCAAATATTAAAAAAGTTATTAGTGATTTGACTTAACCTTTCGATAACTAATTTCTCACTATAATTAATATCATTTTATCAATAATGTTTGATTTAACATTAAAGCATGGAGTATATTTGTCATGTTAAATCATATTTGTTTTCTATATAATAATCATTGATTTTTTGAATAAGATTTGAAACTCTTTTCAAATTTCATTTCATCTTGATCAAGGATTTCTCAATCATACACCATTTGAGAACATATAAAATATATTTTTTAATTCACTTAGGGTGATGAATTCTCTCTTGATCACTCAATTACATTCATATAATTCATGATATACTCAATGTCTGTCCCTTCATTACCTCAATTAAAATAACATGTAATAAGATCAAAGCATAATATTCTTTATATAAGATAACTTAGTGATCTCAAATCTAAGGATCACTTATACAACTGCGATGTGAGCCTTTCCATAGACATATATAATATCTTCATATGGAATTTTCATGCAGATTAGTTCAGTGTATATATCTTATGACAAGTACCTACATATTAAATCTAAGCATTCTTTATACCCCAGCTTATAAGAACAATTGTTTCCTTTCATGAAAAAAAGAACATAATATGTATAAGTATCTACAACTCTAATGAATGTTCAGTATTTAAGAGAGCATCAACCAGGAACATTTTAGGAACAATGCTTTGAAGCAATATGAATATCATAATTATAACAACTTTATAATTTCATTTGCAAAGCATTTTTATCTCATGAACTTTATCTTTACTCTAAATTCATAAATCAAATATTAGATTCATTAATCTAATATTACATGAATATTAAGGATAAATTGAGTCTTTATTACTAATAAATATATATTTACATTAATATAACAATATTATATGTAACCAACTAATTGGTTACATAGCATGTTAAAATAACAATCTCTCACTTATACTAAAGTCAATCATTTATGTATATAATATCATAATGCTTGATGTAGTATTAATACTTCTACATGGATAATGACTTAGTAAGAGGATCTTTTAAATTCTCTTCGATGGGTATCCACTTTATTTTTACAACTTTCATTTTATTGATTTATTAAATCAAATGGAATTTCTAAAGTACTTATTTGAATCATTGATAAGACTTTGGTTTCTTTGCTTATGCCATAACTCCATTGTCATCAAATTTTAGGGTAGCTAAATCAATAATGTTAGGAACCAACTTAGTTCATTGATTAACTTCTTGATCTAAACAACCTCTTTATTTCTTTAAATATGGAGATGTACTCATACTTAATTGTAGAATTAGTTATGCTCTCTTGATTGGAACTTTTCCAATTCAAAGCACTACCATTTAGAATAAAATATATATTGATTGGCATCTAATATTTGTTTATATTTCATTGAAAAAAAATCTTAATTCATATAATTTTGAATTTCTAGTTTATCTTCTTCATTTATAGATCATATAGCCAAGTATTGGATACCATTTTCATCATATATCTCTCAATCCGTGTCTTAGAACACATGAATTTAGAGGGAGATATTCCATCCAAAATAAATAAGAATATAATATTAAATTATTTCATGTTGAGCTACTTTAACATTTAGTTTATATGCATGGATTGAGACAATCTAATCAACCTTCTAAATTTATCTTTATAGATCTCTATATCCAATATATAAGTTGCTTTTTCCAAAAAGTTTTTTGAGAAATTCTTGGACAATTAAAACTTTACTGATTAAAGTAAAGATTTGTTATTTTTTAATAAATATGTTTTCTACATATAATATTAGAAAAACAACACCACTCCCATTAACATTTTGTAAACACAAAGCTTATCCATATTTCTTTTTTGAAATCAAATTTATTGATTATACTATAAAAAATGGATATTCCTATTCCTTATACCTTACATTGTATGTTTGTACATTGCTTTTCTTATTAATGTTTCTATTAAAAACCCACTTAGATCTATTAGGTTGCTTTTCTTATTAATGTTTCTATTAAAAGCCCACTTAGATCTATTAGGTTTTATTACTTCAAATGGATCAACCAAGTTCCAAACTTGGTTAGTACATGAAGTTCATAACCTCAAGTCATTTCTTGGAATAAATATCATATATTATTTTTAAGTAATTAGTAGGATCATCAATTATAAGCAATATGTCATTCACACCTTCTATGAAAGGTTCTTATCTTATTAATGCATAACATGTCCTATCAAATTTATAAAGATTTTGTGTTTCTTAAAGTTCAAACTAAACATCCAATGTTTTAGCCTGGAAAATATATTTCATTTGGATGTAGTGTTTTAAGAGGTATATAAAATCTCGTTCTCTTGTAGATAATTCTTGAAATATTTTATCAAATATTAATCACCTTGATCTAATTGAAGTTTCTTAATACTTATTACAATCTGTATTTCAATTTTATTAAAGTTTATATTGAACCCGGGCATATTAAATTTAGGTACATACAAACTATTCATATAATTACTAGATCCATAAAAACATTATTATTATAAAATAATAACATTTATCTTTAATAATAAATTTAAATCATTTAATAGTAAATAAAATGAAAACAATGTCTTAAAATACTCAAATAAATAACATTTATAAAGTTTTAGTATTAACTCATTGGGCAAGACAAAATACCTAGTTTCTACAACTAAAACATAACTAGTTCGTACAACTAATATAACAACCTTACTTCACTAGTGAGTTGTAGGCCCACTTTACCTTTAACCAATCTTTTATTTTTTCTTAGTTTCTACATGCAATTGCAAATGTAAAAATCATATTTGGTGTCCAATGATTAGTACTTAAAAGTGCATTTTTATCATGGTTTTATATCATCATTTTGCACTTGAAGTATCAATAACTCCTTAACCAAAGCATATTTTATAATAATATATCTAATAATATAAGATAACTTTAATTTGTGGTAAATGTCTATTTTTAATGCAGGCCTATCACATAAATGAAAGGATTGATTGATGACTTGAAGAACTTAAATTACAAGGATAAAGAGATGGCCAAACTTAGAAAAGAGATGTCGGTGCAATCCAAACCGGAACACTGTTCGGTAAATGGGTCATATCTGGAGCTATATATCTCAGATTTAGGTCCAATTTATATGGATGGAAAGGTAAGACATAGGCCTACAACTTTCATATGGAGCCCAAGATCTAAAAAGGCCATTATCAAGTCCAAATTGTAGCAACAACAAAGAAGCCCGAATCTGTCTTCCAGCCCGAGCACTGTTCGGTATTTTGGCCATATCTGGAGTTCTAGAAGTCCAAATGAGCTGAAATTTTTACACAAGAAAGCTGAGACAATTGCCTACAACTTTCATGTTTGCAACTGGCTCCAGTTTTGACGTTATCAATGACGTTTTGGGCAGACAAGAGAAGATAAAGATTGTCACCAAGTCAAAAGTTGGCCACCCACTTATCAATTAGTCATCAAATCAATAGTTCCCATTTTTGGCCTATAAAAGGAGGCATTTGCCATGCATTTAGGCATCTTGGTGTTCAGATCAAGATCATGCTCTTCCTTTCTCTCTTTGTATTTTTTATGCTTTGTTTTCATTAATATTAAGTTTATGCCTTTCATTTCCTTTCCTTTACTTAGTTAACTTTTATGTTCTTATTTTGTTTATCTATTTTGCTTTCTTTCATTATGTCTAGCTAAGTTAATTATGTCAAGGTGAAAAGGTTACACTAATGGTGTAAGAATAAGTATAATGTAAACTTAATATGGACTTTAATGTTTGATACTAACATGTTTTATATTTGTTATCTTGTTCACTCTTTAATACTTTGCTTGTTAAATAACTAATCTTGATTTATGTTGTATAACACTTGGTACAACAAATGCTTGGCACTTTCATAGCCCATAATGTATGGTATAACCGACACCTGAGCTATGAAAGGAACTTGATTTATTGTTAACATAAGTTATAATCATGAATGCTTGACGAGATTTACAAGTATTAGCATTAATTGAATAAGATGACTAATGTAATCATGTTAACAATATATAATCTGATTGGAACCTCCTTTGTGTGTGGTTTCCAATTCAATAATAAGAGTTTATACTATACTTGTTTGATATACCATTAGTGGAACCTCTAACCTTGACATTTGTTATTATCATTGTTTAATCGTTACATTAATATTCCATCTCAAAGTTCTCATCTTCTTCTTCTTCTTCTCCTTCTTTTTCTTTATTATTATTATTATTATTATTATTA
>NW_011500330.1:181260-193742 GCF_000495115.2 Populus euphratica
GGAGAAGACATCAATCTTTTAGTCGTGTCATCCAATACCCAAGAACTACAATACAAAGTAGTAAGACAGTTTTCAATTATAAATATATCTAAAGTAGAAGCTTCATGAAGCTTCTTTGCCTTCACGATTGCAAGGTATTCCTTGTAATTCCTCTTCTAATATCCTTCCTTACCATAATTATGACAAGTTTCCTTGTCTTTGTTGATGCCCTTAGTAGGTTTTTTTGTTTGCTTTAGAGATAATACCTTTATTTTTCTTATCCTTTTTCTTAGATATTCTAAAAGAATAAACTATAAGAATTGAGCTTTTTTCCTTCTTAAAGGCCTCTTCAACAATCTTAAGTATATTAAACAATTCTAGTAATATACTATCCAACTTATTCATGTGATAATTTATTATGAATTGCAAAAAGTTTTGGGTAATGACCACAAGACCAATTCAACACCTAACTTATGGTCCATGACAAAACCCAATTAGTTCATTAAAAAGCCCTTTATCATTTTACAGTGGAATAATTCCTTAAAAAGTCATGTATGTCTCAATCCCACTAGCATTATCAAACAATTCTTTAAGTTGTATAATCATAGCATAGGCATTCACATTTTCATATTGCCTTTAAAGTCAAAGTGATATACTTGATGTAGCCTATTCATCATCATCAACATGACGCTGATGTTCATTCCTAACTTTCTCTTTAGCATTCTCAGTAGGGGCATTTGGAATTAGATTTTCTAGAATATAAAACCTCTTATCTTGTTTGAGAATAATTTTTATATTTTGGTGTCAATTCAAAAAATTTGATCAAGTTAATTTGTTAGCATCAAGTATGTTGTATACTGATATGCTACTATTTATTTTGAACTACCAACCTATTTATACAAAAATGAAGAGTATTAGTTTCATGTATATATATTTAAATTCTAAATTTATATAAGGTCTTTAATTTTAATTTGGTCTCTCACTATGTTCTTGCAAATTAATAATTCTAATTTGGTCTCTCACTATTTTTTTGCAAATTAATAGCTTTCTATTAATTTGGAAAATCTCGCTTAGATTTTCATAGTGACCTCAAATTTAATTTAATTTATGCAACACTGAGTAACTCAATAAATCAAAATAAATTAAATCAAGTAGAATACATCATTTATCAATCACATCTTTATATGACTCTTAGATCAGTTAGGTGACAACTCTTTGTCTAAACATATCTTATATGTTTTACCTAACTTATGCCTTTAATCTCATATAATCATAAGTGACTCATTCAAATCATATAAGTTAGTTGAGTAAAACTCAATTTCATAGTATTAAATATATTCAATTAACAGTAACTTTGGGTGACTTAACAAGTTATTCATGAATAAAATTCTGATATTTATGCATATAAGATTGGAAGACAACTATTCATATTCTTAACATGTACTTAATATATTAACGGGAGATTTATTATCAATTAATTAGGTCTCAT
Organism: Populus euphratica; assembly: GCF_000495115.2. Lineage (NCBI taxonomy): Eukaryota > Viridiplantae > Streptophyta > Magnoliopsida > Malpighiales > Salicaceae > Populus > Populus euphratica. The sequence continues at coordinate 182,729 of NW_011500330.1, forward strand.
ACATAACATGGCATAACAGATATACACAATAATTTTTATATAAACATACATACATTTATAACATATCATTCTAATTAAATGATTATGGACATATCTAAATTAATTTCCTCAAGCTATAAAAGGGAATTGGATGGTCAAATTCTAAGTCACTACTACATATCTTCATATTTTCTTTGTAAGCACTTTGATTGTGGCCTTCACGAGTATTTCTTTCTTCATCTTGGATGATAACTAATTTTCTATCTAGATTCTTACATCTCTAAATCATATGACATTTACATCATTAATTAATAAACCTTGATTTACATTGGAGTAGAATTACATGAGAAAAAAATTTACAACCTAAATAAAATGTAAATGATACAAGCTTTATTTAATAAAAATTAAAACAATTCAACAATCAAATAAAACATGTCATTACATTCATCTTTAATGCTCACAATTATTCATCATGCATAAAAATATTTTAATATTATGACAAATTACATGCCTCAATTCTAATTATTGGATTTATGTACTACTATAAAATAATATTTTTAATCAATCAAATCTAATTTCATAATTTTCCAAACAAAAAAAATTTATTTAACATAAATTCCATGAAAAGTATTTTTCAAAATTTAATAAGAAAATTAATCACATTAAAAATCTTATTAATATCCTAAACTATTTTAGGATTAATTAAATAAAATGTTTTGGCTTAAAAAATTCTCATTATTTTAGAAAAACCATTTTTCTAAATATTATTTCACTAAACCATTTAATTAAATAAATCCTAATCGTATCAGGATATCATAAAACTCAAAAAACTAAAATAAACAATTTAATTCATTCTTAATCATATTAGGAAAATTAATTCCTTAATTAAAATAATTGAAGGTATAAAATCCAAATTTTATTTAATTGAAAACAATTTTCATTAAATCCTAATCACATTAAGAAAATTCATTCTATAATTAATCTAATTTAGGTTTCATTTAAAATAAAATCAAAATCTTATTTTTGGGGTTAAAAAAGCATTAATATTGACTTTAAAATAAACTCTATAATTATAACACAAAAAGGAGGGGTAAAATGGCCTAAAACCCTAAAACCATTTCTTTCTCCTCCTTTTCTTCCATGTGCTGCCAACATGCTTTCCGACTGCAACTAAGGTTGCCACTGCACTTAACAGCTGTGGCTAAAGCCACCATCACCTTCAGTCACGCGAGGTGTAACCATGGTGGTTGGTGTTGCCAACAGCAACAACACCCAGCTCAACCAGCAACAATGGCATGCTAGGGTGTTGCTAGTGTCCAACGCACTTGGCTTTATCACCCACAACGTCATCTAAAAATTCCATCAAGATCTAATTGGAATGGTAATCAGGTGATGAAAAACACTTAAATAAATCCTAATCCCATTACCATATCATAAAACTCAAAAAATTAAAATAAACAAATTAATCCATTCCTAATTCTATTAGGAAAATTAATTTTTTAATTAAAATAATTTAAGGTATAAAATCTAAATTTTATTTAATTAAATCCTAATCATATTAGGAAAATTAATTCTATAATTAATCTGAATTGGGTTTCAATTAAAATAAAATAAAATAAAATAAAATATTATTTATGAGGTTAAAATGAAATAAATAAGAGAGCAGAAGGGTATTTTACATTAAAATAAATTGTATGGTTATAACACCCAGTGGGAGGGGTAAAGGGGTAAAATGCCCTAAAACCCTAAAACCATTTATTTCTCCTACTCTTCTTCCATATGCTGCTGGCATTATTTCTAGCGACGGCCAAAGCCACCACCGCCTTTAGCCACCATGGTGGTTGGCGTTGTCAGCAGCGGCAGCGTCTAGCTCAGCCAATAACAACGTCATGTTAGGTGCTGCTAATGTTCAATGCATTTGGTTTTATCACCCATAACATTGTTTGGAAATCCCATCAAAGTCTAATTGGAAGTAGTAACCTAAAAACAATTTTTTTAAAATTATATTTAAAAAATTATAAGAGAAAGAATTGACTTTTTAGGAAAAAAATATTTATTTCATATATAAAATTAATTTATAATTAATATCAATAAAAATTAAAACATATAATTAAAATGAATTTTTTAAATTTCTTTAGCACATTAAAATCATCATAAATAACTAAAATAAATATCAATTTAATGATTTTTAAACAAAAAATTTAACACTTCAAAGAATAAAATCAAAAGAGGCAATATCAAACACCCCCAATAACACTGCAAAGTTTAAACTCCCATTCTCCATCTTCATTTAATTTGAAGGTCTTAGCATCGAAATTAGTTTATTAGAGATATATTATTTATGTACAATTATTTTAAACTTTATTTTTGACATAACTATTGTGCGGATCTTGTTATATATATAAAGATATATATATAAAAAATGTAATATGTTTTATTGAATATATGGTTAATTTATTATTTTTAATTAAAAAATAAATAAATCAAAGTTACGGTGAAAAAAACTCATTTAAACTTGAAGTTATTTTACTATGCTACTCACTTTTTTATTAGATAGCTTTTGAAATATTTGTTTTTTCAAATTATAAAGTTAGTGCTATACTGCACATAAGGTCAAATTTATTTTTAATTTAAATTTTTTTTTAAAGCACTATCATGTATTTTAAGAAAGTATGAAAAATATATAATTTGAGATATAAACTCGACTTGATTTAATAAATTAGTTTTATTTAAATATATAATAAAAATAAAAAGCAATAACAATAAATGAATGAATTAAAAAAATCATCATGACTTACAAAAACTACTAAAAAAACTACCAAGATCAATTACTAAACAATTCAAAATTAAATAATATAATTAAAATAAAAAATAAAAAAAAATCTAAATTAGCTTATTAATCTCACAAACCGAGTCCTACCATGTGCATGCATCCAAACTAACTTTGGACAAAAACGATTGTTTTATTTGCCAAGGTCTCAAGTCCCCACTCGACATAATGGAATTCAAGGTCCGCCTTATTGATGACCATGTTGCTCATATTTGTATTTATATACTAAAGAGTTTTTCCAAATAGTATTTAAAATTCTTTAATTCTTAAAAAACAACAATAAAGTTTATATTTGTTTTCATAATTGAAACCGACCATTTTGATTATTAAAAAATAAAAAAGTCTATTTACCTCATTATTGGGAATGCAACTTTGAAATATGTGATCAGGACAATATTTGAATAAGTAAGGGTCATCTCAATAAAATTTTTGCACGTCGCCCAAAAACTTTCTCTTGTTTTGGTTATCCAGATGAATTGGCAAAAATACTGAAGCAAGAAAATTGATGTTCTTAGCAAACTAAAGCATTAAACTAAGAGAAAGTAAAGATTCAACAATAAAGTAATCATCAATTGGTGTGATGTCGGGCGTTGAATCTATTGTCAATTTTGATAAATGATCCGCGACAACATTTTTGGTGCCTTTTTCATCCTTGATTTCTTCCTGTTTGAAAGTTTCAAAGATTTTACAATTGTGATTAACTTCCCTTTGTTTAGTCATGGCATGAGGAAATGGAAGTACTAGTGGGGAATTAGTCTTTTCCTTGCAATATTCAAATTCAACCCCTTTCTTACCCTTAGAGATTGAGTTATCATCTTTCTCACAAGGTTCAAGAGTGGGTTTTTCAATAACCTTACTACTGCGAAGAGTGATGATTGATTTAATTTGGTCCATGTGTTGACTTCTAGAACCACTTGCATTTGTATTGTATTGCCTCTTGGGATTTTGCTATGGTTGAGATGAAAACTTACCTTTCTCTTAAAAACTGAGAGCAGATATAAATTTTGCAAAAGTATCTTTAAAATCTGTTATGCTTTGAGCAAGTTGAGTGTTGATTGTTCTTGCTTTTCAATGAATGCATACAAAGTTTCTTCAAAATTTCTTTTAAGAGGTGGAGCATAAGAAAGTGCATATCCATAAAATTTTTGGAAATCATGATGTGCTTGAAATTGCAGTGGTGAAGTTTATGTATTGTCACTTTTCCAACTGAAATTTTGGTGATTTCTCCAACCTGGGTTGTATGTTTGCGAATATTGGTTATGATTGGGCCTTTGAAAACTTTTTAAAGCATGAGCTTGTTCATGGAAACATTCCTTAAAAAAAGGCAAGGTTAGACAGTCATTGGTTGAGAGTTCATTTGTTTCATAGATTTGACACGCAATGTCTTAAATAGATTTTAATTGACCACTCTTTTTCAATTCTAGTGCCTTGACTTTTCTAGCTAAAGATGTAAACTTGGCTTGGAGGTCATAATCTTCCCTAAAGTTGTACATACATCTACTAGATGTATGAGGTTGAGTTTTACTCGGTGCCTCATAAGTACCTGCGGTGTCCCAATTTTGAGCATTTTCAGCTAACAAGTTTAAGTACTCCATTGCTTCATTAGGGTCTTTATCTTTAAAAGTTTCATTGCACATTAATTTAACCATTTTTCTATCTCTTGGTGTTAACTCTTCATAAAAATATGAAACCAATCTCCATGTTTCAAAACATGATGAGGGCAAGTATTAAGCAGGTCTCGATACCTATCCTAACATTGATAAAATGTTTCTCCTAGTTTTTGAGTGAAAGTGGTGATTTGTCTTTTGAAAGAGTTTGTTCCATGAGATGAGAAAAACTTCTTTGAAAACTGTTGCTGCATTTCATCCCAAGCACGAATGGATCCTGGTCTTAAATTTTGTAGCCATGTTTTAGCTTTATTTTTTAATAAGAAAGGAAAAAGCTTTAATCTGATAGTGTTCATGCTATAATTTGAGTCATTATACGTGTTGTAGACCTCCTCAAATTCCCTTAAATGAAAATATGGTTTTTCTAAATCTAAGCCATGAAAAAAAGGTAAAAGTTGAATAATGCCTGACTTAAAATTAAAATAAGATGCACTAGGGGAGAAAACTATGCATATTGGTGCACTTATTCTTGTGGGATTCATGTGATCTCTAAATATTCTAGTACGTTTATTCTCATTCTAAAGGGACTAGTTATTTTCTTCGACTATATTTTCTGAAAATGATGAGGATGCTACAAAGTCTACCACTTAATGTACGTGACTACACTCTCATGCACATGTAAAAGTAGAATAAAAGGAAGAAGAAAATAAAAAGAAGGAGAAACAAAACAAAAGAAACAAAGTTATATACAAGAAAAGTAAAAAGAGAAAATAAAATAAATAATATAATCTATAAAAAAATTTTACCTCTCTGGCAACAGCGCCAAAAAATTAACACGACCAAAAGAGTGATGTCTTCTTCCAAATGGAGGAGTGTCGAAGTAATAAATAACCTGGCAAGACCGGGGTCAAACCACAGAGAAGTTAATTGTATAAATTATAGATAACAATAATACAATAACAATAATAACAACAACAACAATAACTGACATGACCAAAAGATTGATGTCTTCTCCCAAGTGTAGGAGTGTCGAAGTAATAAATAACCCAGCAAGATCGAGGTTGAACCATAGGGAGCTTAATTGTATAAATTATAGATAATAATAACACAACAACAACAATAACAATAATAGTAATAGCAATAGTAATAGTAGTAGTAGTAGTAGTAGTAATAATAATAATAATAATAATAGTAATAGTAATAGTAAAGAAGAAAAAGAAGAAAAAGATGAAAACTTTCAGATAAAAGATCAATGTAAGGATTAAATAATGATAACAACAAATGTCAAGGTTTGAGGATCCACTAATGATATGTCAAACAAGTATAGTATAAACTCTTGTTATTCAATTAGAAACCACACACAAAGAAGGTTCTAATCAGATTATTGTTAACATGATTACATTAATTATCTTATTTGATTAATGTTAATACTTGTAAATCTTGTCAGGCATTCATGATTATAACTTATGTTAACAACAAATCAAGTTCCTTTCATAGCTCAGCTGTCGGTTATACCATACAATATGAGCTATAAAAGTGCCAAACATTAGTTATACCGAATGTTATACAACATAAATCTAGATTAGTTATTTAACAAGCAAAGTATTAAAGAGTGAACAAGATAACAAATATAAAACATGTTAGTATCAAACATTAAAATCCATGTTAAGTTTACACTATACTTATTCTTACACCATTAGTGTAACCTTTTTATGTTGACATAATAAACTTAGCTAAACATAATGAAAGAGAGAAACATAAATAAACGAGATAGGAACATAAATAAGATAAAAGTTAACTAAGTAAATGAAAGGCATAAACAAGATATTAATAAAAATAAAACTTAAAAATACAAGAAGAGAAAGCAAGAGCATGATCTTGATCTAGAGACCAAGATGGCTAAATGCATGGCAAATGCTTCCTTTTATAAGCCAAAATTGGGAACTATTAATTTGATGACTAATTGATGAGTCGGTGGCCAACTCTTGACTTGGTAATAATCCTTATCTTCTCTTGTCTGCCCAAAACGTCATTGATAACATTAGAATTGGAACCACTTGAAACATGAAAGTTGTAGGAAATTGTCTCAGCTTTTCAGAAAAAAAAACAAATAGAGGTCATTTGGACTTCTAAAACTCCAGATATGGGCCAAACACTAAACAATGCTCGAGTTGTAGGACAGATTCAGACTTCTTTGTTATTGCTACAATTTAGACTTGAAAATGGTCTTTTTAAATCTTAGGCTCCATATGAAAATTGTAGGCCTATGTCTTACCTTTCCATCTATATAAAATAGATCTAAATTCGAGATCTATAGCTCCAGATATGACCTAATTACCGAACAGTGTTCCGGTTTGGACTGCACCAACATCTCTTTTCTAAGTTTGGCCATCTCTTTTTCCTTTCAATTTCAGTTCTTAAACTTATCAATCAATCCTTTCATTTATGTAATGGGCTTGCATTTAAAATGAACATTTACCATAAATTAAAGGTATCTTATATTATTAGATTGTTATTATAAAATATGTTTTAGTTAAGGAGTTATTGATACTTCAAGTGCAAAATGATAATATAAAACCTTGATAAAAATACATTTTTAAGTCCTAATCACACCTTCCAACTAGCCTATTACTAGTCCCTAGAATCAAAGCGTTAAAATATAAAAATAATTTGCAAATTCCACAAAATAAGGTATTCATCATTCAAGTTCCATTAATCTATCCGGATAAACAAGCTCTCATCAAATTTATATATCTGCTCAATGCCTCTTAAACAAGATATTGATAAACCTTTCTTTTGTGCTCAATATATCAACACATAGTTATGGAGCTTTTCTTGGAAGAAAATAAAATTTTTATTTTAATGTTTAAGGTTAACTTCCTTAAGTTGGGATTATTATTTTTTTTCTCTTTTTTTTCTTATATATACATATAACTTAAAAAATCATGCATCTTTAACCCATGTAATGGGCTTTCGGCTAATGACTCCCAAATTAGTTGGTCTAAGGGCATTAGGTGTTGAGACACCCCTACAAGCTTAGTAACTAGGGTTGCCGACACTAATACGTAGATAGTTCAATGTTTGATTTTCTTAAGCTTTTCTCATTAACCCATGTAACAAGCGTTGGGCCAATAGCTCCCCAGTCAGTTGACTTTAGGGTATTAGGTGTTAAAACAACCCTTCGAGCTTAATTGCTTAGGTTAGGGAGGTTATGAAACCAAACTTATCTATATTTTTATTATCATCATTTTTTTTGCTCTTTTTTTTTGTTTTTTTTGTTTTTTTTTCAAATTATATACTATCCATTTCCCTTAGTTATTACCTTTAACAAAAAAACATAAATAATATAATAATCCAATATGCAACCCGTAATCATATGTTAAAGTATATATGTGAAAATTAAGGTTTAAGAATACATGTTAAATAAGTATATGAGCAAAATTAAATGATAATAATGCGAGAGTTTGTAAACCTGAATATTTCAAGAAGTATTATTATAGACCTTGTTAAGAATGGTTACTAAGATGCATCTCAAGAGTCACTTTAACAAAAGAGCTCCTTTACTTTGCCATCCTATTAACAACAATTTTGCACATGTTTTATGAAATAGAAAACACAATTAGTTAATATTTTTTTTTGTCAACTACTACCCCTCTCCCTAACCAAAATGAGACATTGTCCTCAATGTCCTAAGGTAGAAAGATAGAGTATAGAAGACATCACTTGAAACACCGAACACTGACAAACCTGAAACACACTTAAACAAATATAAGAAATAACAAAACACAATAATAAAACCAAAAGACACAAAGATTCACAAATGAAGACTCAAATCCAATCTAAGCTTTTTACGATTTTTCTTAGATGACCAATTTATACGACTCATGGAAAGATCAATTACAGGAATGAAAGATTATAGTTGGTCAATCAATTATTTAGCAGTGGCAGCAGAGATTATGATTTGTTGTGTAGAAGATGCTAGAAATTCCTGTTCCACAGCATGATCAAGAAATGACAACAACTTATCATAATAACCATTAACATTTAACAGACCTATGAGTTTATGGTGAATGTGTAGTTGGGCCTAACAAGAAATATAAAATGTCTCTTCTAATGAACTTAGACCACTTGGTAAGGCAATGAAGGCATTAATATGGTTAAACATTGCATTCATTCGAGCAAACATTGTGGAGACCTACAGTTCCTCTCCAATTGTTTTTCCAATGATGTCCCCTTGTGCTAAAGTTTTGGGGACAACTCTCAAAACTTGACTACCTAAAAATGCAGTTATTGACACACCTCCTATTAACCCAAGACTACCTCCTCATACACGAAATGAACCTTTCTTTCAGCTAACACCTATCCAAGATGATTTGCTATTTCTAAAAACTCCTTTTCTTTCCCAGGACTGGATCCACTGAAAACACAAATATTTCTTATTTGATGACTTGAGGAACTTGCCTTTTCTACACATTTCTATATTTAATGAATGTGTGGGTTGAGTAGAAATGAAAGGAAGAAAAAAAGAATTTTATAGATGACAAATTAAAAAGGCAATCATACCATATAGGCCAGTTAGAGTCTCACTCTCTCTCTCTCTCTATTTATTTATTTATTTAAAAAAACATATTTATATATAAGTGGTTATGATTGTGGCTCATATCTTCCCTTTGTTTTATGTCTAAGAGTGGATTAAACGCTCTCTATGGGTTGGGAATATGCTTCCCATCCAGTTTTTTAAAAAACTGGCAAACATGGTCTTTTTTAGTCAGATTTCTAAGACTATACCAAACATATTCTTTATAAAAATAGGTTCATAAGTCATGAATTGTATGATACTTATCTCGACTATGATGAGACTTAAGAGTCAATAGAAGATTATCTAAAGACTCTCTGTGTTTTGAAATAAATCCCACCTTTTGACAATTTTCACAGATTTTATAGAATGCATGTGATTTAAAAACTGGCAAAAATCATGAAGCAAAAAAATTGATATTTTTAACAAACCAAGACATTGAACTAAGAGAAAGTAGAGATTTATCAGGAAAGTAATGATCGATTAGTATGATGTCGGGTGTCAAATCTATTGTCACTTTTGATAAAAGATCCGCATCAATATTTTCAATGCCTTTTTCATCCTCGATTTCTTCCTGATTGGTCATGGCATAAAAAAATGGAAGTGCTGGCGGGGAATCAGTTTTTTCTTTGCAATGTTCAGATTCAACCCCTTCCTTACCCTTAGAGATTGACTCATCATCTTTCTCATAAGGTTCAAGAATTGATTTTTGAATAACCTTACCACTACAAAGAGTGATGACTGATTTGACTTGATCCATGTGTTGACTTCCAGAACTACTTGCATTTGCATTGTATTGCCCCTTAGGATTTTGTTATGGTTAATTTGAAAACTTACTTTTCTCTTGAAAACTAAGAGTATATGTGAATTTTACAAGAGTATCTTTAAAATCTGTTATGCTTTAAGCAAGTTGAGTGTTGATTGTCTTTTACTTTTCAATTAATGTATACAAAGTTTCCTCAAAATTTCTTCTAAGAGGTGGAGTATAAGAAGGTGCATATCCATGAGAATTTTGAAAATTATGGTATGCTTGAAACTACAGTGGTGAAGTTTGTGCATTGTCACTCTTCCAACTGAAATTTTAGTGATTTCTCCAACCAGGATTGTATGTTTGCGAGTATGAGTTATGATTAGGCCTTTGGAAAGTGTTTAAAGCATGTGCTTATTCATAGAGACAATCCTTAAAAAAAAACAAGGTTAGACAATCATTAGTTGGGTGTTTATTTGTTTCATAAATTTGACACGCAATGTCTTGATAGATTATAATTGATCAATCTTTTTCAATTCTAGTGCCTTGACTTTTCTAGCTAAAGATGCAAACTTGACTTGAAGGTCATAATCTTCCCTAAGGTTGTATATACCTCCATTAGATGTTTAAAGTTGGATTTTACTTGGTGCCTCATACGTGCTTGTAATATCCCAATTTTGAGTATTTTCAGCTAACAAGTTTAAGTACTCCATTGCTTCATCAGGGCTTTTATCTTCAAAAGTTTCATTACACATAAATTCAACCATTTGCCTATCTCTAAGTGTTAACCCTTCATAAGAATGTGAAACCAATCTCCATGTTTTAAAACCATGATGAGGGCAAGTATTAAGCAAGTCTCGATAACTATCTGATTAGTACTTAAAAGTGCATTTTTATCATGGTTTTATATCATCATTTTGCACTTGAAGTATCAATAACTCCTTAACCAAAGCATGTTTTATAATAATGTATCTAATAATATAAGATACCTATAATTTATGGTAAATATCTATTTTTAATGCAGGCCTATCACATAAATGAAAGGATTGATTGATGACTTGAAGAACTTAAATTGCATGGATAAAGAGATGGTCAAACTTAGAGAAGAGATGTCGGTGCAATCCAAACCAGAACACTATTCGGTAATTGGGTCATATCTGGAGCTACAGATCTCAGATTTAGGTCCAATTTATATGGATGGAAAGGTAAGACATAGGCCTACAACTTTTATATGGAGCCCAAGATCTAAAAAGTCCATTATCAAGTCCAAATTG
>NW_011504348.1:0-6295 GCF_000495115.2 Populus euphratica
TCTTTCAAGAGACGAATCACCACTTTCACTCAAAAACCAGGAGAAACATTTTACAAATGTTGGGATAGGTATCGAGACTTGCTTAGTACTTGCCCCCATCATGGTTTTGAAACATGGAGATTGGTTTCACATTTCTATGAAGGGTTAACACCTAAAGATAGGCAAATGGTTGAATTGATGTGCAATGGAACTTTTGAAGATAAAGACCCTGATGAAGCAATGGAGTACTTAGACTTGTTAGCTGAAAATGCTCAAAATTGGGACACCGCGGGTACTTATGAGGCACCGAGTAAAACTCAACCTCATACATCTAGTGGAGGTATGTACAACCTTAGGGAAGATCATGACCTTCAAGCCAAGTTTGCATCTTTAGCTAGAAAAGTCGAGGCACTAGAATTGAAAAAGAGTGGTCAATTAAAATCTGTTGAAAACATTGTGTGTCAAATCTGAAAAAAGAGTGGTCAATTAAAATCTATTGAAAACGTTGTGTGTCAAATCTGTGAAACAAATGAACACTCAACCAACGATTGTCCAACCTTGCCTTCTTTTAAAGAATGTCTCCATGAACAAGCCCATGCTTTAAATAGTTTTCAAAGGGCCAACCACAACCCATACTCCCAAACATACAACCCTGGTTGGAGGAATCACCCAAATTTCAGTTGGAAGAGTGAGAACAACAATGCACAATCTTCACAACTACCATTTCAAGCACACCATAATTTCCAAAATTCTCATGGATATGCACCTCCTTATGCTCCACCTCCTAGAAGAAATCTTGAGGAAACATTGCATGCATTCATTGAAAAGCAAGAGACAATCAATACTCAACTTGCTCAAAACATGACAGATTTTAAAGATACTCTTGCTAAATTAACATCTGCTCTTAGTTTCCAAGAGAAAGGTAAGTTTCCATCTCAAACACAACAAAATCCCAAAGGGCAATACAATGCAAATGCAAGTAGTTCCGGAAGCCAACACATGGATCAAGTCAAATCAGTCACTACTCTGCGCAGTGGTAAGGTTATTGAAAAACCCTCTCTTGAACCTTATGAGAAAGATGATGAATCAATCTCTGAGGGTAAGGAAGGGGATGAATCTGAAAATTGCAAAGAAACGACTGACTCACCGCCAGCACTTCCATGTCCTCAAGCCATGACCAAACAAAGGAAAGTCAATCACAATTCTGAAATTTATGAAATTTTCAAACAAGTAAGGATCAATATACCTTTGCTGGATGCAATTAAACAGGTTCCTTCCTATGCTAAATTTTTGAAAGATCTCTGCACTGTGAAGAGGAAACTGAATGTGAAAAAGAAAGCCTTTCTAGCCGAACAAGTAAGTGTTATTCTTCAAAACAATAATGCTTTGAAATATAAAGACCCTGGTTGTCCTACAATTTCCTGCTTTATTGGAGAGCATAAAATTGAAAGAGCCTTACTTGATCTTGGTGGTAGTGTGAATTTACTTCCATATTCAGTTTTTCAGAGTCTCAATCTAGGTGAGTTAAAACCAACTTCTATAACTCTTTTACTTGCCGATAGATCTATAAAAGTGCCTAGAGGAATAATTGAAGATGTGTTAGTACAAGTCGATAAATTCATTTATCCTGTGGATTTTATTGTCTTGGACACACAACCTGTTGAAGCATGTAATTCATTTCCTGTTATTTTAGGACGTCCATTTCTTGCAACTTCTAATGCATTGATTAATTGTAGGAATGGAGTGATGAAGCTATCATTTGGAAACATGACATTGGAGATGAATATTTTCAACATTTGCAAGCAACCTAGAGATGATAATGATTTACAGGAAGTGGACTTTACTGAAAAATTAATTCATGATCAATTTCCAACAACTTCCAATGAAATTGAGATTGATGAATCTGATGATTTGGAAATGATTTATTTTCAGGAAGAATCAAAGACAAGTAAATGGAGGCCACAAATTGAGGAATTGCCACCACGACCAATTAAGTCCATACCTTCAAGTGTTCAACCACCAAAACCTGATTTGAAGGCGTGGCCATCCAATCTCAAATACTCATTTTTGGGAGAAAATGAAACTTTTCCGATAATAATCTCTTCCAAACTTAATGCACATCAAGAAGGTAAGTTATTACAAACTCTGAAAATACACAAAAATGCATTAGGATGGACCATAGCTGATATAAAAGGAATTAGTCCTTTGATTTGTATACACAGAATTTATTTAGAGGAAAATGCTAAACCCTCTAGAGAAATGCAACGAAGGCTAAATCCTAATATGAAAGAAGTAGTGAAAAATGAAGTCATTAAGCTTCTAGATAATGAAATCATTTATCCTATTTCTGACAGCAAATGGGTAAGTCCTACCCAAGTTGTACCTAAGAAGTCTGGAGTCACTGTGATAACAAATGAGAATAATGAGTTAATTCCCACTAGAACTGTTACTGGTTGGCGCATGTGCATTGACTATAGGAAACTTAATTCAATGACTAGAAAAGATCATTTTCCTTTACCTTTCATGGATCAAATCCTAGAAAGAGTTGCAGGTCATGAATTTTATTGTTTCCTAGATGGCTATTCGGGTTACAACCAAATTGAAATTGCATTGGAAGATCAAGAAAAGACTACTTTCACATGTCCATTTGGTACTTTTGCATATCGAAGGATGCCTTTTGGATTATGTAATGCACCAGCCACATTTCAAAGATGCATGCTTAGTATATTTAGCAATATGGTTGAACATTTTCTTGAGATTTTCATGGATGATTTTTCTGTTTTTGGCGATTCATTTGATGATTGTTTGACTAATTTAGGAAAGGTTTTAACCAGGTGTGAAGAGAAGAATCTTGTGCTGAATTGGGAAAAATGTCATTTTATGGTAACAAACGGCATTGTACTTGGTCACATTGTTTCATCAAAAGGAATTGAGGTTGACAAATCTAAAATTGAGTTAATTGCAAACTTGCCAACACCAAAATCTCTTAAAGATGTTAGATCATTCCTGGGACATGCTGGTTTTTATAGAAGGTTCATCAAAGATTTTAGTGTAATATCTAAGCCTTTAAGTAACCTTCTAACAAAGGATACTATTTTTGAATGGACTGAACATTGTGAAGAAGCCTTTGTTAAACTTAAAAATTTGCTTACTTGTGCTCCTATCATTCAACCTCCCGATTGGTCATTACCTTTTGAAATAATGTGTGATGCTAGTGATTATGCCGTAGGTGCTATTTTGGGACAAAGAAAAGATAAGAAACCTTATGTAATTTACTATGCAAGTAAAACTTTAAATAGTGCTCAAATGAATTATACCACCACTGAAAAAGAATTACTTGCAGTAGTATTTGCATGTGAAAAATTCAGATCTTATCTTGTTGGCTCACCTGTTGTTGTTTTTAGTGATCATGCAGCATTGAAATATCTTCTTTCTAAGAAAGATTCCAAGGCTAGATTGGTGCGGTGGATTTTATTACTTCAAGAATTTGATATCACAATCAAAGATAAGAAAGGCAGCGAAAATGTTGTCGCAGATCACTTGTCAAGATTGACAACAGATTCGAAAACTGACATCACACCAATCGATGACTACTTTCCTGATGAATCTTTACTTTTTGTCTCTACAATGCCTTGGTTTGCTAATATTGTCAATTTTCTTGTTTCAGGACAATTGCCAGCTCATTGGAATACCCAAGATAAAAGAAAGTTTTTGAACGAAGTGAAGAATTATTGGGATGATCCTTATTTATTCAAATATTGTCCTGATCAAATATTTCGAAGATGCATTCCTGACAATGAGGTAAGTAGTGTCATTAAATTTTGTCATTCTGAGGCATGTGGGGGCCATTTCTCATCAAGAAAGACAACTGCAAAAATCTTACAAAGTGGATTTTACTGGCCCACCATGTTCAAAGACTCACATGCATTCGGCAAGTCTTGTGAAAATTGTCAAAAGTTGGGATCTATTTCAAAACGTCACATGATGCCTTTAAACCCTATTATTGTCATTGAGATCTTTGACTGTTGGGGTATAGATTTCATGGGCCCATTCCCTCCATCATTTGGTTTCTTATACATATTAGTCGTAGTAGATTATGTTTCAAAATGGATAGAGGCAATTCCAAGTCGAAACAATGATCACAAAACAGTGATAAAGTTTTTGAAAGAAAATATTTTGAGTCGATTTGGAGTCCCTCGAGCCATAATAAGTGATGGTGGAACACATTTCTACAACAAGCCATTTGAGTCTTTAATGAAGAAATATGGAATCACACACAAAGTTGCCACCCCTTATCACCCTCAAACAAGTGGACAAGTAGAGCTTGCTAATAGGGAGATCAAACATATTTTGGAGAAAACAGTGAACCCTAATAGGAAAGACTGGTCTTTAAGACTTAATGATGCACTTTGGGCTTATCGAACTGCTTATAAAACATCATTAGGTATGTCACCTTATAGACTAGTCTATGGAAAACCTTGTCACTTGCCTGTGGAACTTGAACATAAAGCTTATTGGGCTATTAAAGCTTTCAATTCAAATCTGGATGATGCTAGTCAACTGCGAAAATTACAAATAAATGAGCTTGAGGAAATAAGAAATGATGCATATGAAAATTCAAGAATTCATAAAGCAAGAATAAAAGAATTTCATGACAAGAAAATACAGAGAAAAACCTTCAATGTTGGTCAAAAAGTCTTGCTTTATAATTCTCGACTGCATTTATTTCCTGGAAAATTAAGATCAAGATGGAGTGGTCCTTTTATTGTGAAACATGTGTATTCATATGGGGCCTATGACATCGAGAATCCAAAGAATGACAATGTTTTCAAGGTAAAAGCACTTTTGCAAAGAAGCGTCGTGCAAAACGACTGGATGTCTGTCATCGATGTGCTAGATGGACTTGTAATACACAATGTCGTTCTTTAGGAATGGTATCTATAAACCGTGAAGATAAAATACAATTCATTAAGGATGGCCTGAGTAAGGAGTCTTTAAATAATCTTCTATTGACTCTTGAGACGCATCCTAGTGGAGATGTGCATCGTGCAATTCATGATTTATGGCCACTATTTCATAAAGAACATGATCGACTTAGTCTTGGGAATCTGACTAAAAAAGACCCTGTTTGCCAGTTTTTAAGAAAACTGGATGGGAAGCCTATCCCCGACCCATAGAGGGCGTTTAAACCGTTCTTGGACGTAAATCCAAGGGAAGATGTGAGCCACAATCACAACTACCTGTACATACACATGCTTGGTTTTATTATTGTGTTTTGTTGTTTCTTATATTTGTTTCAGTGTGTTTCAGGTTTGTCAGTGTTCGTTATTTCAGGTGATATCTTCTATACTCTATCTTTCTACCTTAGAACATTGAGGACAATGTCTCGTTTTGGTTGGGGGGAGAGGGTAGTAGTTGATAAAAAAAAATTGTTTTTCATTTCATAAAGCATGTGCATAATTGTTGTTACTAGGATGACAGAGTAAAGAAGTTCTTTTGTTAAAATGACTCTTGAGACGCATCTTAGTAACCATTCTTAACAAGGTCTATTATAATACTTCCTGAAATATTCAGATTTACAAACTCTCGCATTGTTATCACTTAATTCTGCTCACATACTTATTTAACATGTATTCTTAAACCTTAATTTACAGACACACACTTTAACATATGATTGTGGGTTGCATATTGGATTATTACATTATTTATGTTCTTTTGTTAAAGGTAACAACTAAGCGAAAGGGATTGTATATAATTAAAAAACAAAAACATGAAAAAAAAAAGAAAAAAAAAAGAAAAAAAGAAAAAAAAATGATGATAATAAAAATATAGATAAGTTTGGTTTTGTAGCCTCCCTAACCTAAGCAATTAAGCCCGAAGGGGTGTTTTAACACCTAATACCCTAAAGTCAACTGACTTGGGAGCTATTGGCCCAACGCTTGTTACATGGGTTGAGGAGAAAAGCTTAAGGGAATCAAACATTGCACTATCTACATATCAGTATCTGCGACCCGAGTTATTAAGCTCGTAGGGGTGTCTTAACACCTAATGCCCTAAGACCAACTGGTCTGGGAGTCATTAGCTGAAAGCTCGTTACATGGGTTAAAGATGCATGATGTTTTTAAATTATATGTATATAGATTTAAAAAAAAACGAAAAAAAAAGACAAAAATAGTAATCCCAACCCAAGGAAGTTAACCTTAAACATTAGAACAAAAATTTTATTTTCTTCCAAGAAAAGCCCCATAATTATGTGTTGATACATTGAGCACAAAAAAAAGGTTTATTAATATCTTGTTAAGAGGTATTGAGTATA
>NW_011504364.1:0-6242 GCF_000495115.2 Populus euphratica
TTATCTACTGTTCTGATGTAAATTTTTTCTTTTGGTAAGTTGACGTATATATTAAAGGAAAACGATACAAAGATTATAAGGGGCATACCCCAGATTTACAATGAGAACAGAAATGCAAAACAACAGATGGCTACAGGCTAGCCACCGAACAGAAAACTCAAGACCTAACTTGATTAGTTAGGGAAACCAATACAACCAGCTAAATATCAAATGAAGAATCTAAGTTATTGACCCTCCAAGCTCGTTGGATCCTTTTATTTTCTTCTGTTGGTAGGACATTCCTCATCAAATCAAGCTTATCACGGATGATACATTCGATTTGATGAAAGACCAAATTCTGAGTTCTCGATATTCCAGCAAAGGTCCTTGCATTCCTTTCTTGCCAGATATGATACACTGTAGCTGCAAAACTGAGTTTACGAGAAAAATTGACGAAACTTTTACCATGCCAAGTGACAGTGGCCCATCGAATCCATTCATCCCATCCTTTTTTCATTCTTGGAATGTTGCATCTGTCACAAACATCCCACCAGATCGCTTTAGTATAGGAGCATTCAAAGAACAAGTGGTTGTGATCTTCGTAGTTGCGGAGACAGAGTGAGCATCTATTGGGACCATGTATACCAAATCGATGAAGTCTATCTTGAGTTGTGAGTTTCTGTTGGACAGCCACCCATAGAAGAAACGAATGTCTTGGAACAGCATTCTTGAACCACACAATGTCATGCCATTCGACCATCGTATGATGAAATCTTAGTTGTTCCCAAGCTATTTTGATGGAGAATCTGTGATTTGGTGAATCCAGCCAAACAATCTCATCATTTTGCCCTATCATTGGTTTAGAATTGGAAGGAATAGCTTCTACAATGGGGTGCCAGCCAATAGCGTGAGTGGTAGGAATTTTCCATTCTGAGTTATGAATCAGCATATTCACCTTCGCGTTCTTTTCCATACCTGAATCATAGATGAATCTGTCGCCGTAAGAATCTGCGAGCGAGCTGTGAGGATGCCAATTGTCAAACCATAGAGAAGTTGTCCTGCCATCCCCTATGATGAACTTCATCTTCGGCCATGCTAAGGATCTGAGCTTTAGAATCTTTCTCCATGCCCAAGAGCAATTCTGTGGCGTCTTGATTGTCCAGAAATTCCTACCTCGCAACAGATTACATCTGATCCAAGTAGACCAGATTGAGCCATCTGAGTCATTGCACAGGTTCCAAATGTGTTTCAACAAAGCAATCTTGTTCCATTCTATTATCCTCTTTATTCCTAGCCCCCCCTCCTTTTTTGGAAGACATACCTGATCCCAAGCCACTTTAGCACCAGTAGTTCTCATATCTGAACCTGACCAAAGAAAGGATCTCATAATTTGCTCCACACTTTTTATGACTTGCCCAGGTAAGAGGAAGAGAGATGCCCAATAGACCTGGATGGAAAATAAAATTGAATTAATCAGTTGTACTCGTCCTGCATACGAGAGTGTTCTACAAGTCCAATGTCGAACTTTAGAGGTGATTCGATCCACGAGACCCTTACAATAAACACCCTTTAGTCTGGACGAGATAAGAGGCACTCCCAAATATTTCATAGGGAGCTCCCCCTCTGCAAACCCAAGAACATGAATAATCTCTTCCCTCTCAGCATTTAACACACCGCTTAAGAAGATGTCACTTTTATTTGGATTTGGATACAGACCTGATAGGTCTTGAAACTTTGTGAGCACAGTTTTGATCATACGAATTGAGTTTACATCTCCTTTGCTAAAAATCATCAAGTCATCAGCAAAACAAAGATGAGAAATGTTGTCCTTCTTGCATCTCCAGTGGAACTTGAAGTTTTGGTTGGCACTCATCTTGCAGAATAGCCCTGAAAGGATTTCCATACATAGGACAAACAAATATGGAGAAAGTGGATCCCCTTGTCGCAGCCCTCTCCCCCCTTGAAAATAACCTGCAAGCTCACCATTGACGTTGATAGAGAATTGACATGATGTAACACAAACCATAATCCAATCAATGACTGTTCTAGGGAATCCCATTTTTCTTAACGTAGCGTCAACGAAATCCCACCGAACCGAGTCATAAGCCTTCATCAGATCTACTTTCATAGCACAACGGGCAGGTCCCGTAGATTTATGATAGCCTTTCATTAGTTCCTGAGACAAAAGAATGTTGTCGCTGATTCTCCGTCCAGAGATAAAAGCTGTCTGATACGGACCTACTAAGGATGGCAAAACAACTTTGATTCTCCCAGCTAGAATCTTAGAAATGCATTTGTACACGGTATTGCAGCAAGATATAGGATGAAAATCTGTCAACCTCGTAGGATTGGCAACTTTAGGAATAAGGGAAATGGATGTAGCATTCATTTCCTTAAGCATTCTCCGAGTCTGAAAGAAGGAGCTAACAGCGTTGATTACATCGTCCCCAACTATATGCCACATTCTTTTGAAGAAACCTGCGTTAAATCCATCCGGACCAGGGGCTTTGTTGTTCTTCAAACTAAACATAGCATGCTTAATCTCCTCCCTTGTTACATCTTGTGCTAATACATGTTGTTGCGTCGAAGACAGTTTCAAATTAATTGCCGATTCCATCTCTTCCTCATTCAGAACCCTAGGCATCTGTTCCACTCTTAACACACGCTGGAAGTACGCAACGACTTCTGATTTAACTGCCTCATGTCCTTCGACAACCTCTCCATCCTCTTTTGTAAGTGAAAGAAGTTTATTTCTATGCTGTCTTCCATTTACTGATTTGTGAAAGTAGCCAGTATTCTGATCCCCCAAGCTAAAGCCACTGTATCCTTGACTTCTGTTTGAAAAAACTCTCTTCGGCTTTGACGATAGAAGCGTAGTTACGTACAGCATCCCTTTCTCGCATGCACAAAGTTGGATTCCCATGTGCTGTATGGAGAGCCTGTTGAGCCTTATCCATTTCATCTTTCGCATCTTTGACTCTATCTGAAATGTTGGAGAAGTGAGTCATATTGAAAAGTTTCAATTCCCGTTTTAGTTTTCTTAGCTTGCAACACAGCTGATACATTGGACAACCCCCCGAATTGTGTTCCCATACTTTCCTCACCAAGGGCATGAACTCGTCATGGTCCATCCACATATCAAAGAATCTGAATGGTTTCTTTATATTCTGATAATCACTAGTAACCTTTACCACCATAGGAGAATGGTCTGACATACCCGATGGCAAAAATCTCGCTTCTGAAAAGGGGAAGTTCAGATTCCATTTCTCATTGACAAGCACTCTATCTAGTTTTTGCATAATCAGATTCTCAGGACATTGATTCGACCAAGTATAATGCAGGCCTGAATATCGAAGATCATCCACTTTCGCTTCTTGAATACATGTTTCCAATCTGATGCGGATCAGCCTAACACCAAGCATAATCATGTGAACAACCCATTGGAGGTGCCAATTGGGCCAATCACAAGAGCTAGGGCTAAGAAGCATTGAATGGGCTTGTTCAGAATATATGGAACAAAATGGACCTAGAGAAGCTTGGAACATTTAAGGAGCATGAAGAACAGCCTTTAATTCATTTAGTTCAGGTCCAAGAAGAGCCCAATTCATGGACTTGCTAGTTTTTATAGAAGGTTTGTGAAGGATTTTAGTACTATTGCTGCACCTTTAACTGAAATTGTGAAAAAGTCTGTTGGATTCAAATGGAATGATGCACAAGATGAGGCTTTTAAATTGTTGAAGGATAAGCTTTGTTCGGCACCTGTTTTAGCTTTGCTAGACTTTACAAGAGCTTTTGAAGTAGAATGTGATGCGTCAGGTATCGGAATAGGAGCTGTGTTAATGCAGGATAGGAGGCCCATTGCATATTTCAGCGAAAAACTTAATGGGGCAGCCTTGAATTACCCTACATATGACAAGGAACTCTATGCCTTGGTAAGAACTTTAGAGACGTGGCAACATTACCTGTGGCCCAAGGAGTTTGTCATACATTCTGATCATGAATCATTGAAGCACTTGAAAGGGCAAGGTAAATTGAGTAGGAGACATGCCAAATGGGTTGAATTTATTGAAACATTTCCGTATGTGATCAAGTATAAGCAAGGGAAAGAAAACATTGTGGCTGATGCACTTTCACGCAGGTATGTTCTTTTATCTACTTTGGATGCTAGATTTCTAGGATTTGAACACATAAAAGAATTGTACAAGGATGATAGTGATTTTGCTAATGTTTACAATGCTTGCGAAACTTCAGCTTTTGGAAAGTTTTATAGACTTGATGGATATTTGTTTAAAGAGAGTCGTTTGTGTGTTCCATTAAGTTCTATGCGTGAATTGCTTGTACGTGAAGCACATGGAGGCGGGTTGATGGGGCATTTTGGTGTTGTTAAGACTTTGGATGTGTTGCATGAGCATTTTTATTGGCCTAAAATAAAAAAAGATGTGCAACGCATATGTGATAAATGCATAACTTGTAGGAAAGCAAAGTCTAGGACTCAACCGCATGGCTTGTATACCCCTTTGCCTGTACCGAAAGAACCTTGGGTAGACATTTCGATGGACTTTGTCTTGGGTTTACCTAGGTCAAAACGGGGGAGGGATTCCATCTTTGTAGTTGTTGATAGGTTTTCAAAGATGGCACATTTCATTCCATGTCATAAAACTGACGATGCAACTAACATTGCTGATTTGTTCTTTAGGGAGATAGTACGACTTCACGGGGTCCCTAAGAGCATTGTTTCTGATAGAGATGTTAAGTTCCTTAGCTATTTTTGGAAGGTGTTATGGGGAAAAATGGGTACTAAACTGTTGTTTTCAACTACTTGTCACCCCCAAACAGATGGACAAACCGAAGTAGTTAATAGGACCTTAACACAACTTTTGCGTGTTGTCATTCAAAAGAACTTAAAGAATTGGGAAGATTGTTTGCCATTTATAGAGTTTGCATAATCGTAGTGTGCACTCTACTACTGAATTTTCACCATTTGAAATTGTGTATGGATTTAACCCTTTAACTCCAATGGATTTGATTCCTTTGCCTATTGATGAAAGGGTTAGTTTGGATGGTAATCGTAAAGCACAGGTGGTGAAAACTCTTCATGAGAGTGTGCGACAACAGATTGAAAAGAGGAATCGCGTGTATGCGACCAAAGCCAATAAGGGGCGCAAACATGTTGTCTTTCAGCCTGGCGATTGGGTTTGGGTGCATATGCGCAAGGAGAGATTTCCGGCCCAGAGGAAGTCAAAGCTACAACCACGAGGAGATGGGCCGTTTTAGATCCTTGAGAGGATCAATGACAACGCTTATAAAGTTGATTTGCCAGGTGAGTATAGTGTTAGTGCTACCTTTAATGTTTCTGATCTTACTCTGTTTGATGTAGGTGATGATTCGAGGTCGAATCCTTTTGAAGAGAGAGGGGATGATGCGGATCAGCCTAACACCAAGCATAATCATGCCAACAACCCATTGGAGGTGCCAATTGGGCCAATCACAAGAGCTAGGGCTAAGAAGCTTAAAGAAGCATTGAATGGGCTTGTTCAGAATATATGGAACAAAATGGACCTAGAGAGGCTTGGAACATTTAAGGAGCATGAAGAACAGCCTTTAATTCATTTAGTTCAGGTCCAAGAAGAGCCCAATTCATGTGGAACAAGGGGTTGATGTGTCCGGCCCAATACCAGCCTTGTTAGGCTTGTCTTTTCTAATACTACAAGGATAAAGAGTCAGCAATTTATTCTCCTAACTAAGTAAGGAAGTTGGCCAAATCTTATTCCTAAAGAGGGGAGGACTATTTATGCTTTTCCTCACTTAGGAAGGAAAGTAATTAAATCAGCAACAAAGGAGGAAATTTGTTTTCTTATTTGTCCAAGTTAAACAAGGAATTCCAAGCTAATCAAAGGACATCAAAGGGGGCAGCAACACAAATTTTCCAAATCAGATTTTTCCAATTTTGTTTAGGACTTCTCATGGGTGACAAATCTGATTCTAGCTTATTTAGGATGGTATTTTCGGATTTTTAGTATTTTTAGTATTTTCTTCTTAGTTTTTGGGTTATTATTACTTATTTGGGTCAATTGTAAGTGGGCTACATATAAGTCCACCTAAGGGAGGTCCATTAGGGTTTCTTTAAGTTCAAATTCAGTATAAATAAAGGCATAACCCAAACATGTAAAGGTTACGCAATTTTCAGATTAATAAAACTTCTTTGCTGCAGTTATTGTGTGTTGGTGGGATAATCTCCCTTCCTTGGTTCTCTAAAGAACTGA
>NW_011504252.1:0-1430 GCF_000495115.2 Populus euphratica
TAACTTAAAACACAATGCATCTTTAACTCATGTAATGAGTTTTCAGCTAATGACTCCCAGACTAGTTCGTTTTAGGGCATAAAGTGTTGAGACACCCCTACAAGCTCAGTAACTCAGGTTGCAGATACTAATACATAGATAGTGTAATATTTGATTCCCTTAAGCTTTTCTCCTCAACCCATGTAACAAGTGTTGAGCCAATAGCTCTCAAGTTTTTACAAGCTAAGACTCAAATTATAGTTGTGATTGTGGCTTACATCTTCCCTTGGTTTTACGTCCAAGAACGGTTTAAACACCCTTTATGGGTCGGGGATAGGTTTCCCATTCAGTTTTCTTAAAAACCAACAAATAGGGTCTTTTTTAGTCAAATTCCCAAGACTATATCAAGCATGTTTTTTATGGAATAGTGGCCATAAATCATGAATTGCATGATGCATATCTTCACTAAGATACATCTCAAGAGTCAATAGAAGATTATCTAAAAACTCCTTTCTCAGGCCATCCTTAATTAATAGTTTTTATCTTCACAATTTACATATACTATTCCTAAATAACGACATTGTGCATTGCAAGTCTATCTGGCACATCGATGGTAGAATTTCAGTCATTTTACATGACGTTTCTTTTTACAAATGTGCTTTTACCTGTTCCAGACATATGTGAAATGAAATAATTGAAAAACTCACTTGATAATCGGACCTTTGCTTTAATTAGCCAGCGAATCTCTTCAGGAATTCCATAGTTCATTAATAACCTCAATCTTGCACACCTAGCTTGGTAAATTTTTGTAATCGTATTTTGAGGCAAAGTGAAAAAATATTTTTTCAATTTTTCAAGAGTGGTATCTATTTTTTAAGATGAGAAGTGGAAAAGAGATGCAAGAAGAAGAGAAGAAACAGGGAATTAAACAAATATATACACAAATATCAGTTATCATAGAAAACTGAAAGAACCGACTTAAGAGTCACAGAGTACCATTCTCCTCCATTTAACTAGGGTGAGAGAGACTAGCAAACCAAAAGTCACAAAAAAAATAATGTGAGAAAAACAAAATAATCAACCTTTATCTACAAGATCATTCAAACTAGTGGATTCATTTTCACTAGGAAAAGTATCAAAATAAGCTTTCAAACGATGTCCATTTACCTTAAAAACATTGTCATTCTTTGGATTCTTAATATCAAAGGCACCATAAGGATACATATATTTCTCAATAAATGGACTGCTCTATTTTGATCTTAGCTCTCTAGGGAATAAATGGAGTCGAGAATTATAAAATAAAACTTTTGACCAGTATCAACTTTTTGATAATTTTCACAAGTTTTGCAGAATGCATATGTGTCCTTGAACATGGTGGGCTAATAAAATCCATTTTAAAATGACTTCTACATACTTTAGAATGACAAAGTTTAATGACACTACTTACCTCA
>NW_011504252.1:1783-2005 GCF_000495115.2 Populus euphratica
CAAGTAAAGCTCTTTTAATTTTATGTTCTCCAATAAAGCATGAAATTGTAGGACAATGAGGGTCTTTATATTTCAAAGCATTATTGTTGTGAAGAATGCACTTTCTTATTCGGCTAAAAAAGCTTTCCTTTTCACATTCAGTTGTCTCTTCATAGTACATAAATCTTTTAAAAATTTAGCATAAAAAGAAACCTATTTAATAGCATCTAGCAAAGGTATATT
>NW_011504252.1:2066-4052 GCF_000495115.2 Populus euphratica
TTCTTTGTCTGGTCATGGCTTGAGGAAATGGAAGTGCTGGTGAAGAATCAGTCTTTTCTTTGCAATTTTCAGATTCAACCCCTTCCTTACCCTCAGAGATTGACTCATCATCTTTCTCATAAGGTTCAAGAGTGGGTTTTTCAATAACCTTACCACTACGGAGAGTGGTGACTAATTTGACTTAATCCATGTGTTGGCTTACAGAACTACTTACGTATGCATTGTATTGCCACTTGGGATTTTGTTGTGGTTGAGATGGAAACTTACCTTTCTCTTGGAAATTAAGCACAGATGTCAATTTTGCAATAGTATCTTTAAAATTTGTTATTCTTTAAACAAGTTGAGTATTGATTATCTCTTTCTTTTCAATGAATGTATGTAATGTTTCATCGAGATTTCTTCTAGAAGGTGTAGCATAAGGAGATGCATATCCATAAGAATTTTGTAAATTATAGTATGTTTGAAATAGTGGTTATGAAGTTTATGCATTATTATTATCACTCTTCTAACTGAAATTTAGGTGATTTCTCTAACCAGGGTTGTATGTTTACAAGTATGGGTTATGGTTGGGCCTTTGAAAACTATTTAAAACATGGGTTTGTTCATGAAGATTTTTCTTAAAAGAAGGCAAAGTTGGACAGTCATTGGTTGAGTGTTCATTTGTTTCACAGATTTGATACACAATATCTTGAACAGTTTTTAATTGACTACTCTTTTTTAATTCTAATGCCTCGACTTTTCTAGCTAAAGATGCAAACTTGGCTTGGAGGTCATGATCTTCCCTAAGGGTGTACATACCTCTACTAGATGTATAAGGTTGAGTTTTACTCGGTGCTTAATAAGTACTTGTAGTGTCTTAATTTTGAGCATTTTCAGCTAATAAGTCTAACTACTCAATTGCTTCATCAAAGACTTTATCTTCAAAAATTCAATTGCACATCAATTCAACCATTTGCCTATCTTTAGGTGTTAACCCTTCATAGAAATGTGAAACCAATCTCCATGTTTCAAAACCATGATGAGGGCAAGTACTAAGCAAATCTCGATACCTATCCCAACATTTGTAAAATGTTTCTCCTGGTTTTTGAGTGAAAGTGGTGATTTGTCTCTTGAAAGAGTTTGTTCTATGAGATGGGAAAAACTTCTTCAAAAACTGTTGTTGCATTTCATCCCAAGCACGAATGGATCCTGGTCTTAAATTTTGTAGCCATGTTTTAGCTTTATCTTTTAATGAAAAAGGAAAAAGCTTTAATCTAATGGTGTTCATGCTACAATTTAAATTATTATATGTGTTGCAGACCTCCTCAAATTCCCTTAAATGCAAGTATGGATTTTCCAATTCTAAACCATGAAAAGAAGGTAAAAGTTGAATAATACCTGGTTTAAAATTAAAATGAGATGCATCAGGAGGAAAAACTATGCATGATGGTGCACTTGTTCTTGTGGGATTCATGTGGTCTCTAAGTGTTCTAGCACGGTTATTCTCATTATTCTCATTATGAAGTGATTGATTATCTTCTTCGGCCATATTTTCTGAAAATGATGAGGATACCCTACAAAGTCTACCACTTGATGTACGTGACCACACTCTCATGCACGTGTAGGAATAAAATAAAAAGAAGAACAACAAAGCAAAAGAAGGAGGAAGAAAACAAAATAAAAAGAAACAAAAGAAAAGAAACAAAGTTATATACAAGAAAAGTGAAAAGAGAAAATAAAATAAATACTATAATTTATACAAGAACTTACCTCCCCGGCAACGGCGCCAAAAACTTGACACGACTAAAAGATTGATGTCTTCTCCCAAGTGCAGGAGTGTCGAAGTAATAAATAACCCGGCAAGACCGGGGTCGAACCACAGGGAGGTTAATTGTACAAATTATAAACAACAATTATAAAACAACAATAACAACAACAACAATAGTAATAATAATAATAATAATAATAATAATAATAATAGTAGTAGTAGTAGTAGTAGTAGTAGTA
>NW_011504252.1:4672-6581 GCF_000495115.2 Populus euphratica
TTAAGATATACAGCTTCAAATATGACCCAATTACCAAACAGTGTTCTGGTTTGGACTGCACCGGCATCTCTTTTCTAAGTTTGGCCATCTCTTTGTCCTTTCAATTTCTTTTTAAACTCATCAATCAATCCTTTCACTTATGTGATAGGCCTACATTTAAAATGAACATTTACCACAAATTAAAGGTATCTTATATTATTAGATATGTTATTATAAAATATGCTTTAGTTAAGGAGTTAGTAATACCTCAAATACAAAATGATGATATAAAACCGTGATAAAAATATACTTTTAAGTACTAATCATTCATCTATAATCGACTCTGAATTAATATCTTTAACAAGCTCTCGTTCAGTAGACATCATCATAAAATCTGCTAATAACTCTTCTTTTATGTTATTGCAAAATGCAGTTTTAACATGTTTCATAGTTGAAAATGCTCGCTCTATAGTGGCAGTAGAAACAGGCAAAGTCAAAATAAGATGAATCAACCTATCAATCAAATGATAGTGTTATAACTTATTTGTTTCAGCTAATCCTGGACATAATTCAGAAATGATAGATATATTTTAAAAGCTCTTATGATGAATCATATCAATCTGATAATGCTCTAGCTAAGATCTCAAATAATACATCTCTTGTTCATTGAAATCTTCAGGATAAAATTTCTCAGCAAGCTTATAAATAGCATTGGCTTTAAATGATTTAAAGTCATCCCAAGGTTCTAAAGCAGAGCTAAGTACAAAGAGTTCCACTGTTCCATCATTGAATCTAGAATTTAATTCTTTCAACTAAAAATTTATTATTGAGTTAAATATATCATAATAATAATGCTGATAAATTGTCATTGATCCTTGTTATTGAATGTACAAGGATAAAATAATGATGTAGACTACAAGAAGATTTAGATAACTTAACTTTAAAATAACTAGTAAATTATTTTTTCATGTGTTTATTTCATGTTTTTTTCATGAGTCTGAATTCGAACTCTATAGCCCTCGTGTCACTTTTTTTTGTGTTTATTTTTTGTTGTGTCCCCATAACTTCAATTCTAGTTATTGTGTATAAGCTTAGCTTGTTCAAGCTCAACTAAAATTAATATTAGTTTGGCTCGAAGTGATTTCAAAAAATTGAAAAAATATGGTCCAGAATGGTTCATAAAAGAAAACATAAAAAAGAAACTATCATTAAACAATTTGATCACGCTTTCTTCTACAATACACAAATTAAGACAACACGTTTAACAACGTATTTAAGATTCATTAAAGTATTAAAAAAACTTAATGTATTTATATTATGAGATTTCTAAGGTATAATCTACTGCAATGAATTTGAAATATTGAATTCAAAATGAAAAATTAGGGCTTACAAATGTTTACTTGGCAATTTTATGCTTTTGTAACTCTTTGTATACTATTGAGAAGAAAAAAACTAAAACTCCTGGTTAGTTAAAAGGCATGTAAATCTAATTCTCACACCAATTCATTATTTGTATTATATTCTGAACAAAAAAACTCATTTTCTCAAGATTTTTAATCCGAGCATAGGAAAGATATCACATACTAACTAAGACATTCTTGGAAGCCTCAATTCAAGAGTTCCCACTACTTGTTGTAACACTTATATATTTAGGGAATAGGCGTAAATAAAGACTACCTTACACTACGGACATTTTCTTCTCTTCTATTTTTGTAAAAGACATAATAAATGAGTTATTGAATTTTTTATGTTTAATTTTTTTACCTATGCTATAGCCCACCTAAGCCTTCTACATGGCTCTGCCTCTGCTTTTACATGTGTGTTTTCGTCTTTAGTATTTATCAATAAAAATTCTATCTTTATTTAAAAAAAAACCATCATAAAAACAAATATGCATGAGAGTATAATAATTAATGGAAACATTTTAGGC
>NW_011504143.1:0-6994 GCF_000495115.2 Populus euphratica
TGTTGTGTGGACATGTAAGATCATGGATTGTGTTTGGGTTGCTTTGGGGTTGATTTAGGGCTGATTTGGGGCTGATTTTGGGCTGAATTTGAGCATCAAATAAGTATACAAATGTACTTATTATTTGGGCTAAAATTGACATTGAAACCTTGAGTGTTTAATAGTTGAAGTTTGCACACAACATAAGGCAAGTTTGGGCTTGAAATAAATCATATGATATTCTTTTCTAGAATTGGAATAAAATTGATTTTTGGGACAAATTTGGAGCACTTATTTGAACCAAGATTTGCTTCAATCTTCAACTAAATGTCTCTTCAATTCTTTGTTCTGAATTCTGACATTGAATTTTCTGAATTAATTCATTTAAGCTCCAAAAACCTATCGAAACATTAAAACAAACTTCATTACTAAAAAACACATCAATTATTATAAAAACAACCAAATAAAAACAATAAATACATATGTAAAATAAGAGACTTAATGACACTTTTGATGCACAATCAACAATAACAATTATAACTATAATAACTATAATAATAATAATAATAATAATAATAATAATAATAGTATTAGTAGTAGTAGTAGTAGTAGTAGTAGTAGTAGTAGTAGTAGTAGTAATAATAATAATAATAATAATAATAGTAATAATAAAGAAAGAGAAGAAGAAGAAGATGATGAGAACTTGGAGATGGAAAATTAATGTAAAGATTAAACAATAATAATAACAAATGTTAAGGTTAGAGGTTCCACTAATGGTATGTCAAACAAGTATAGTATAAACTCTTATTATTCAATTGGAAACCACACACAAAGGAGGTTCCAATCAGATTATAGATTGTTAACATGATTACATTAGTCATCTTATTCAATTAATGCTAGTACTTGTAAATCTCGTCAAGCATTCATGATTATAACTTATGTTAACAACAAATCAAGTTCCTTTCATAGCTCAAGTGTCGGTTATACCATACAGTATGAACTATGAAAGTGCCAAGCATTTGTTGTACCAAGTATTATACAACATAAATCAAGATTAGTCATTTAACAAGCAAAGTATTAAAGAGTGAACAAGATAACAAACACAAAACATGTTAGTATCAAACATTAAAGTCCATATTAAGTTTACACTATACTTATTCTTACACCATTAATGTACCCCTTTCACCTTGACATAATAAACTTAGCTAGACATAATGAAAGAAAGAAAAATAAATAAACAAAATAAGAACATAAATAAGATAGGAGTTAACTAAGTAAATGAAAGGAAATGAAAAGCATAAACTTTATATTAATGAAAGCAAAGCATAAACATTACAAAAAATACAAAGAGAGAAAGGAAAAACATGATCTTGATCTGGAAACCAAGATGCCTAAATGCATGGCAAATGCCTCCTTTTGTAGGCTAAAATTGGGAACTATTGATTTGATGACTAATTGATGAGTGGGTAGCCAACTCTTGACTTGGTGACAATCCTTATCTTCTCTTGTCTACCCAAAACGTCATTGATAATGTCCAAATTAGAGCCATTTGAAAACATGAAAGTTGTATGAAATTGTCTCAGCTTCTTGTGTAAAATATTCAGGCTCTAGATATGGCCAAAATACTGAACAGTGCTCGGGCTGGAGGACAACTTCAGGCTTCTTTGTTGTTGCAAGAATTTGGACTTGAAAATGGCCTTTTTAGATCTTGGGCTCCATATGAAAGTTGTAGGCCTATGTCTTACCTTTCCATCCATATAAAGTAGACCTAAATCTGAGATCTATAGCTCCAGATATGACCCAATTACCGAATAGTATTCCGGTCTGGATTGCACCAACATCTCTTTTCTAATTTTGGTCATCTTTTTGCCTTTGCAATTTAAGTTCTTAAAGTCATCAATCAATCCTTTAATTTATGTGATAGGCCTGTATTTAAAATGAACATTTACCAGAAATTAAAGGTATCTTATATTATTAGATATATTATTATAAAACATGTTTTAGTTGAGTTATTGATACTTCAAGTGCAAAATGATGATATAAAACCATGATAAAAATGCACTTTTAAGTACTAATCACCATACAATATGGGCTATGAGAGTGCCAAGTATTTGGATTAGAATACTTGAAAACATGAAAGTTCTAAGAAATTGTCTTAGCTTTTTAGGAAAAAAAATTAAGGTCATTTGGATTTCTAAAACTCTAGATATGGGCCTAACACTGAATAGTATTCGAGCTGCAGGACAGATTCAAACTTCTTCGTTGTTGTTATAATTTGGACTTGAAAATGACAGTTTTAAATCTTAGGCTTCTATGAAAGTTGTAAGTCTATATCTTTCCTTTCTATTCATATAAGGTAGACCTAAATTCGAGATCTACAGGTCCAAATATGACCTAATTACTAAATAGTATTCTAGTTTGGACTGCATCAACATCTCTTTTCTAAGTTTGGCCATCTGTTTGTCCTTTCAATTTCAGTTTTTAAACTCATCAATCAATCCTTTCTTTTATGTGATAGGCCTGCATTTAAAATGAATATTTACTATAAATTAAATGTATCTTATATTATTAGATATTTTATTATAAAACATACTTTAGTTAAGAAGTTATTGATACTTCAAGTGCAAAATGATGATATAAAACCTTAATAAAAATACACTTTTAAGTACTAATCACTGAACATCAATTTTGTTTGGTGTTTTATAAAGAATTTCAGTACCATTATTGCTCTAATCACTAAATGCTTGAAAAGAGGTAGTTTCAAGTAGATTGATGAGGTTGAGAAGAGTTTTGAAGTTATAAAGCCAAAGGTGACTAATGTGCCTATTCTTTCTTTAGCAAAATTTCAAAAATTTCTTGAAGTTGAATGTGTTGCTTCTAATATTGACATTGCTGTTTTTTCCTAGTCAAGATAGCAAATCTATTGCCTTTTATAGTGAGAAACTCAATGATTCAAGATGGAAATATTCATTTTATGATAAGAAGTTATATGTTATCTTTCATGCTTTGGACCGTTGGTGTCACTATTTGTGTCAAAAACCTTTTGTGCTATTTTTTAATTATAAGGCTTTGAAGTTTTTTAATAACTAGTGGAAGCTTAACCAAAGATATGCTTATTTGGTTGGATTTTTACAAACTTTCAGTTTCTCTATAAAACAAAAATATATAACTTATAATGTTGTTGCTAATGCTTTGAGTTGATGACACTTATTATTGATTAATTTGCAAGTCAAAGTGACAAGTTTTGAAGTACTAAAAGATCTCTACAAGCATGATGGTGACTTCAATAAGATATGGACTGATTGTGAAAATGGTGTTTCCAAGCAGGTTATCTCTTTAAAGGAAACCGATTGTGCATTCCTTAGGTTTCTTTGAGGGAAGCTATTATCTTTGAAGCTTATAACGGTGGGTTTGATGGACATTTAAAGAGAAACAAAACACTTGCTATTATCCAGGATCATTTTTTTTGCTAAAGATGGAGAGAGATGTCATAAGGTTTATAAAATATTGTAGGATATGCCATATTATCAAATCATATAGTTAGAATTTGGGTTTATACACTCGCACTTATAGTAGCAAAAGCCTTGTAGAATGAAATGATGAGCATGGATTTTGTGCTTGATTTGCTTAGAAGTTCAAGGAACAAAGATTTCTCTAAAATCATGCATTTTGTTTCATGTAGCAAGACATTTGATTATACTAATATTGATGATCTATACTATAAGAGATTGTTAAAATCCATAGCATCCCAAAGACAATCACTTTTGATTAAGATTCCAAGTTAATGAGTCATGTATAACATATAATTTGAAGAAAGCTTGGAACTCATCTTCAATTCAATATAACTTATCATCTATAAATTGATGGTCAAACTGAAGTTGTCAATCATAGTCTGGGAAGTCTTTTGAGAAGTCTAGTGAAGACAAATATTCGAGATCAGGATCTAGTGTTGCCATAAGCTGAATTTGCTTACACCCATTCTACTTGCCAAATTATGGGTTGTTTCATTTTCAAGTTGTGTAAAGTCAAAATCCATTGAGTCATTGGATTTAATTCCTCTTCCAATAAGTTTGAATTTTAGTAATGATATTGAAAAAAGAGCCAAAAACTTATAAAGTTAATGCACAAGTTCATGACAAGATTGAAAGACAAAATCAGAGTACCGAATTCAAGCCAATAAGCACTATAAGTATATAAAGTTCAAAGAGGGTGATCTTGTTTGAGCATATCTTAATAAGGAAAGGTTAAATGTTTTTTAAATTTTTTTAAGGGAATTTCCGATGGTATTTTTCGAGAGATATACAGATGGAATGAAGCGGGAAATTTTTTAACGCATCTATACCATTAGTAAATCTGTTGGTAATAATATTTTTTTATTACCAACAAATTTACTAACGGATAAAAAATTACCAGTGAAAGATTCATCGATGGAGCATTTTCATTGGTGATTTTGTTGGTGAATTAATTACTGATGGAATATGTGTCTTATGTCAATGAAAAAATTCCGTCGGCAAAACTGTTAAATGTTGTAATGAGTCAAGCCGACAACATGCGCTTGTTGCTTAAGTCCAAAGCCATTTCGCTTAGGTGTATTTGTGATTCTTTAACTTTTCACAGTATAAACTATAGTATAATCTTATATTTTCTAAATATGGGATAAAAGGCTTTGGGTTTAGCAAAAACATGCCAGTTAAAAGGTTCTTTAAAATTAATTTTTTATTTATTTATAATTTATTTTAATCATGTTAATATTTTATATTTAAAAATTTTTGTTGGAGAATGATTTCAAATAAATTCTTAACCCTCCAAAGCATGTGAACCGCACTTTTAATTTACCCTAAAATATACCAATTAATCATGTTTTCAAAAACAAAATTTTCAATAATAAATGTATATATGAGTTGCGGAAAATATCTGTATTAGTCGAAAACAAGAGCGTGAGTAACAAGCTACACTAGTTAGATTGGACATTATCTACTAGGGTTCATAGATCATATACTTTTATTAGTTGAAAACAAGATCACATATGTTTCAAGCTCATTTGCACGCCTAGAGTGATTCTCCGGTCCAAATCTCCCAAATAGATGAGATCGGACAATGAAAGAAATTTCAGACTAAATTAGGTCCAGATGCAATCTGATTCTACCGAATCAATAGTTTGTCATTTATGCTAACTATTTACTAAATTTTCTTTTGCCTTAAATTTGTGAATTGGTGATGGTGTTTGATAGAGAATGATTGAAATTAATTCCTGAGATCATTGAAGATTAGAAGTGAAATGAGTGTCAGTTTAGTAGGAAAGTTGGAACATATAGAAATCGGTTTCCATTTAATATTCCATTGATTGGCACCAGTGTTATTATGAGTTTATAATTTGCAAGTTTTGTCCCTTTTATAGCGAAGGATTGCATGATTTTTGACGGATAGTGGGCTGATTGATTCATACAATTTTGATGAAGTGTCTCGTCAATTTGATAATAATTTCAACTCTATCTTAATGTGCATGTGCCATCTACTGTCATTGCCTGTCAATGCTGTTTTGTGTCATCTAATTAGATTGTTCTGTTTCATTGTGCATGTTTATACTCGTTTTGCAGCCCCACGTAAACAAGTAAAAAAAAAAAAAAAAGACAACAAAAGAGTTGAAAAAAATGTTGGGGTAAATAAAAACAAAATATTTGTTAGAAGAATATATTAGAATGCCTCAAGAAATTGCCAAAGATTGATTGAGAAAAATTAAGATACACAAGATTAAAAAATTTAACAGTATATTTTTGATTGATAAAGACTTTATTAGTAAGAAAAAATTCAATAAAAAAAAAATTTAACATTAAATGTTCAAGGACTCAATTAGAATTTTTTAAAGTTTAATTGAATTTATTAAGCATTTAATTGCAAGAAAATATTGATTTTTGAAGTCAATTTAGACTTTAATTAGAAGAAATTAAAGTGTGGGAGTTGAATTATAATTTTAAAGAGTTAATTTGGTCAAATCAAGATCTAAATTGCATAAATATTAGGGTTATGATCAATTAGGGATTTTATTGAAGAACTCCAAAACTAAGGACCAAACCAAAAAAGGTGCATGAATGCAAGGGTAGAAATTGATCAAATAAGGGGTTAAATTGAATAAATCATAAGTTTGTTGATCAATTGAGGTTCAAAATACATAATTTTATAACCAAAGACTAAAATGAAATAGGCGGTCAACTTTAAAGTTGATAGATGAGTTTGACAAGGGTGAAAGTGCATGAAATTAAAAGTTTGGGAGACACTTACTAGTACAATTAAAAGCAATTGTAAGAATTGTAAGAATAGGGACTAAATTAAAGTTTTTCCATATTAAAAAAACTCTAATTTAACCCAGACGACACATTGTTTAGCTTCTTCTTTGACAATTTTGGCTAATTGAGTAGGTATTTTCAAACGAATGAATATGGCATCTTCGATTATCTATTGAGCTGTTACCACCACCATTCAACTAAGAAACACCTCTTCAACAAAGATTATTTACTCCTATCAAATGTTTACATCCTATTTTTTTCAACAATCTTAACAAAATCTTGTCCTCGATCAACCATCACTACATTTTTAGACTTTAAGCTAACCAAGTTAGAACTTTCAAACGAATAAATGTGGAGTTACAGACCTTTAAAATTGAGCAAGGATAGATGTAAATGAAAGGTATGCCTTTTTTCTATCAAGATTGGGTGATCTTTGATGATGTTTACATTGGAATTGGTCTGGCAAAACCTTAAAATTGGTCAATTCAGTCAACCTTGACTGAGATACCCATTTGTGTAAAACCACTCAATTGTTTTTATGTTTACACTTAAAAACTTCTTAATGGTTTCTTATCAAAGTCTTAAAATATTTTTCTCAAGATCAAAGGGCCAAAAGCATCTCATTTTGTCCTTCAATTTTAATAATAAAACATTCTTGAGCTTGTTACAAAACCACGATCCTAAAACCATTAAAAGGATAAACGTTTTAGTTGTTAATATTTTTCTAAAAC
>NW_011504339.1:0-6326 GCF_000495115.2 Populus euphratica
TTTGGTCATCTTTTTGCCCTTGCAATTTAAGTTCTTAAAGTCATCAATCAATCCTTTCATTTATGTGATAGGCCTGCATTTAAAATGAACATTTACCATAAATTAAAGGTATCTTATATTATTAGATATATTATTATAAAACATGCTTTAGTTAAGGAGTTATTGATACTTCAAGTGCAAAATGATGATATAAAACCATGATAAAAATGCACTTTTAAGTACTAATCACACCCCCCAACTAGCTTATTACTAGTCCCTAGTAATCAAAGCGTTAAAATAGAAAAACAATTTACAAATTCCACAAAGCAAGGTATTCATCATTTAACTTTCATTAATCTATCCAGATAAACAAACTCTCGTTAAATTTATATACCTGCTCAATACCTCTTAACAAGATATTCATAAACCTTTCTTTTGTGCTCAATGTATCAAAATATAATTATAGGGCTTTTCTTGGAAGAAAACAAATTTTTTGTTCTAATGTTTAAGGTTAACTTCCTTGGGTTGGGATTATTATTTTTTTGCTCTTTTTTTAAAATATATATACATTTAATTTAAAAACATCATGCATCTTTAACCCATGTAATGAGCTTTCGGCTAATGACTCCCAGACCAGTTGGTCTTAGGGCATTAGGTGTTAAGACACCCCTACGAGCTTAGTAACTCGGGTCGCAGATACTGATATGTAGATAGTGCAATGTTTGTATGAGCTTAGTAACTCGGATCGCAGATACTGATATGTAGATAGTGCAATGTTTGATTTCCTTAAGCTTTTCTCCTCAACCCATGTAACAAGCATTGGGCCAATAGCTCCCAAGTCAGTTGACTTTAGGGTATTAGGTGTTAAAACACCCCTTCGGGCTTAATTGCTTATGTTAGGGAGGCTACGAAACCAAACTTATCTACATTTTTATTATTATCATTTTTTTTCTTTTTTTTATTTTTTATTTTTTTTTAATTATATACAATCCCTTTCCCTTAGTTGTTACATTTAACAAGAGAACATAAATAATGTAAAAATCCAATGTGCAACCCACAATCATATGTTAAAGTGTGTGTGTGAATTAAGGTTTAAGAATACATGTTAAATAAGTATATGAGCAGAATTAAGTGATAATGCGAGAGTTTGTAAATCTGAATATTTCAAGAAGTATTATAATAGACCTTGTTAAGAATGGTTACTAAGATGCGTCTCAAGAGTCACTTTAACAAAAGAGCTCCTTTACTCTGCCATCCTAGTAACAACAATTATGCACATGCTTTATGAAATGAAAAACAATTTTTTTTTTATCAACTACTACCCTCTCCCCCCAACCAAAACGAGACATTGTCCTCAATGTTCTAAGGTAGAAAGATAGAGTATAGAATATATCACCTGAAATAACAAATACTGACAAACCTGAAACACACTAAAACAAAAATAAGAAATAAAAAAACACAATAATGAAACCAAAAGACACAAAAATTCACAAATGAAGGCTCAAATCCAATCTAAGCTTTTTACGGCTTTCCTTAGTTGACCAATTTATGCGACTCATGGAAGGATCAATTACAGGAATGAAGGATTGTAGCTGATCAATTAATTGTTCAGCAGTAGCAGCAGAGATTATGATTTGTCGTGCAGAAGATGTTAGAAATTCCTGTTTCACAGCATGATCAAGAAAAGACAACAACTTATCGTAATAACCATTAACATTTAACAAACCTATGGGTTTATGGTGAATGTGCAGTTGAGCCCAAGATGAAATATGAAAGATCTCTTCCAATGTGCCTAGACCACCTGGTAAAGCAATGAAGACGTCAGCATGGTTAAACATTGCATTCATTCGAGCTGACATTGTGGAGACCTGAAGTTCCTCTCCAATTGTTTTTCCAATGATGTCCCCTTGTGCTAAAGCTTCGGGGACGACCCCCAAAACTTGACTACCTCCTAAAAATGCAGCTATTGACACACCGACAACCCCTAAACTTGACTACCTCCTAAAAATGCAGCTATTGACACACCTCCCATTAACCCAAGACTGCCTCCCCCATACACTAAATGAATCTTTCTCTCAGCTAGCACTTGACCAAGATGATTTGCTGATTCTAAAAACTCCTTTTCTTTCCCAGGACTAGATCCACCGAAAACACAAATATTTCTTCTATGATGACTTGAGGAACTTGCCATTTCTACACGCTTCTGTATTTGTTAAATGTATGGGTTGAGTAGAAATGAAAGGAAGGAAGAGGGGATTTTATAGATGAGAAATTAAAAAGGTAATTATACCACCTATATGTAGGCCAGCTGGAGTCTCACACACACACACACACACTCTCTCTCTCTCTCTCTTTATTTATTTATTTTAAAAAAATGTGTATGCATAGGTAGTTGTGATTGTGGCTCACATCTTCCCTTGGCTTTACGTCCAAGAACGGCTTAAACGCCCTCTATGGGTCGGGGATAGGCTTCCCATCCAGTTTTCTTAAAAACTGGCAAACAGGGTCTTTTTTAGTCAGATTCCCAAGACTAAGTCAAGCATGTTCTTTATGAAATAATGGTCATAAATCATGAATTACACGATGTACATCTCCACTATGATGAGACTTAAGAGTCAATAGAAGATTATATATAGACTCTCTGTGTTTTGAAATAAATCCCACCTTTTGACAATTTTCACAGTTTTTGTGGAATGCATATGACTCCTTGAATATGGTGGGCCAGTAAAATCCACTCTGTAAGATTTCTACAATCCTTTTTTTTTTAAGAGAAATGATCCCCACGTCCCTTAGAGTGACAAAATTTAATGAAATTACTTACCTCATTGTCGAGAATGCATTTTTGAAATATTTGATTAGGACAATAATTAAATAAGTAAGGGTCATCCCAATAGAAATTTTGCACATTGCTCAAAAATTTTCTTTTGCCTTCGGTACTCCAATGAGCTAGCAAAAATCCTGAAGCAAGAAAATTGATATTTTTAGCAAACCAAGGCATTGAACTAAGA
The DNA here is from genome assembly GCF_000495115.2 of Populus euphratica. NCBI lineage: Eukaryota > Viridiplantae > Streptophyta > Magnoliopsida > Malpighiales > Salicaceae > Populus > Populus euphratica. The sequence continues at coordinate 2,988 of NW_011504339.1, forward strand.
GAAAGTAAGGATTCATCAGGAAAGTAATCATTGATAAGTGTGATGTTGGGTGTGGAATTTGTTGTCACTTTTGATAAAAGATCTGCATCAACATTTTCGGTGCCTTTTTCATCCTCAATTTCTTCCTGATTGGTCATGACATGAGAAAATGGAAGTGCTGGAGGGGAATCAGTATTTTCTTTGCAATGTTCAGATTCAACCCCTTCCTTACCCTTAGAGATTGACTCATCATCTTTCTCACAAAGTTCAAGAATTGGTTTTTGAATAACCTTACCACTACAAAGAGTGATGACTGATTTGACTTGATCCATGTGTTGACTTCTAGGACTACTTGCATTTGCATCGTATTGCCCCTTGAGATTTTGCTGTGGTTGAGATGGAAACTTACCTTGCTCTTGAAAACTAAGAGCAGATGTGAATTTTGCAAAAGTATCTTTAAAATCTGTTATGTTTTGAGCAAGTTGAGTGTTGATTGTCTCTTGCTTTTCAATGAATGCATACAAAGTTTCCTCAAAATTACTTCTAAGAGGTGGAGCATAAGAAGGTGCATATCCATAAGAATTTTGGCATACAAAGTTTCCTAAAAAATTCTTGTAGGAGGTGGAGCATAAGGAGGTTCATATCCATGATAATTTTGGAAATTATGGTGTGCTTGAAACTGTGGTTGTGAAGTTTGTGCATTGTCACTCTTCCAACTGAAATTTTGGTGATTTCTCCAACCAGGATTGTATGTTTGCAAATATGGGTTACGATTGGGCCTTTCAAAACTGTTTAAAGCATGGGCTTGTTCATGGAGACATTTCTTAAAAGAAGGCAAGGTTGGACAGTTACTAGTTGAGTGTTCATTTGCTTCACATATTTGACATGCAATGTTTTCAATAGATTTAAATTGACCACTCTTTTTCAATTCTAGTGCCTCGACTTTTCTAGCTAAAGATGCAAACTTAGCTTGGACGTCATGATATTCCCTAAGGTTCTACATACCTCCACTAGATGTATGAGGTTGAGTTTTACTCGGTGCCTCATAAGTACCCGCGGTGTCCTAATTTTGAGCATTTTCAGCTAACAAGTCTAACTACTCTATTGCTTCATCAGGGTCTTTATCTTCAAAAGTTCCATTGCACATCAATTCCACCATTTGCCTATCTTTAGGTGTTAACCCTTCATAGAAATGTGAAACCAATCTCCATGTTTCAAAACCATGATGAGGGCAAGTACTAAGCAAGTCTCGATACCTATCCCAACATTGGTAAAATGTTTCTCCTGATTTTTGAGTGAAAGTGGTGATTTGTCTTTTGAAAGAATTTGTTCTGTGAGATTGGAAAAACTTCTTTAAAAACTGTTGTTGCATTTCATCCCAAGCACGAATGGATCCTGGTCTCAAATTTTGTAGCCATGTTTTAGCTTTATCTTTTAATGAAAAAGGAAAAAGCTTTAATCTGATGGTGTTCATGTTACAATTTAAGTTATTATATGTGTTGCACACCTACTCAAATTCCCTTAAATGCAAGTATGGATTTTCCAATTCTAAGCCATGAAAAGAAGGTAAAAGTTGAATAATACCTGGTTTAAAATTAAAATGAGATGCATTAGGAGAAAAAACTATACATGATGGTGCACTTATTCTTGTGGGATTCATGTAGTCTCTAAGTGTTCTAGCACGGTTATTCTCATTATTTTCATTATGAAGTGATTGATTATCTTCTTCGGCCATATTTTCTGAAAATGATGAGGATACCCTACAAAGTCTACCACTTGATGTACGTGACCACACTCTCATGCACGTGTAGGAATAAAATAAAAGGAAGAAGAAAACAAAAGAAGAAGAAACAAGAGAAAAGAAACAAAGTTATATACAAGAAAAGTGAAAAGAGAAAATAAAATAAATATTATAATTTATACAAAACTTACCTCCCCGGCAACGGCGCCAAAAACATGACATGACGAAAAGATTGATGTCTTCTCCCAAGTGCAGGAGTGTCGAAGTAATAAATAACCCGGCAAGACCGGGGTCGAACCACAGGGAGGTTAATTGTACAAATTATAAATAATAATAATACAACAACAATAACAATAACAACAACAACAACAACAATAACAATAATAATACTACTACTACTACTACTACTACTAATAATAATAATAATAATAATAATTGTAATAGTAGTAGTAGTAGTAGTAGTAGTAATAATAGTAGTAATAATAAAGAAAGAGAAGAAGAAGAAGATGATGATGATGATGAGAACTTAGAGATGAAATATTAATGTAAGGATTAAACAATAATAATAACAAATGTCAAGGTTAGAGGTTCCACTAATGGTATATCAAACAAGTATAGTATAAACTCTTATTATTGAATTGGAAACCACACACAAAGGAGGTTCCAATCAGATTATATATTGTTAACATGATTACATTAGTCATCTTATTCAATTAATGCTAATACTTGTAAATCTCGTCAAGCATTCATGATTATAACTTATGTTAACAACAAATCAAGTTCCTTTCATAGCTTAGGCGTCGGTTATACCATACATTATGGGCTATGAAAGTGCCAAGCATTTGTTGTACCAAGTGTTATATAACATAAATCAAGATTAGTCATTTAACAAGCAAAGTATTAAAGAGTGAACAAGATAACAAATATAAAACATGTTAGTATCAAACATTAAAGTCCATATTAAGTTTACATTATACTTATTCTCACACCATTAGTGTAACCTTTTCACCTTGACATAATTAACTTAGCTAGACATAATGAAAGAAAGCAAAATAGATAAACAAAATAAGAACATAAAAGTTAACTAAGTAAAGGAAAGGAAATGAAAGGCATAAACTTAATATTAATGAAAACAAAGCATAAAAAATACAAAGAGAGAAAGGAAGAGCATGATCTTAATCTGGAAAACAAGATGCCTAAATGCATGGCAAATGCCTCCTTTTATATAAAAAATATAAAGAGAGAAAGGAAGAGCATGATCTTGATCTGGAAACCAAGATACCTAAATGCATGGCAAATGCCTCCTTTTATAGGCCAAAATTGGGAACTATTGATTTGATGACTAATTGATAAGTGGGTGACCAACTTTTGACTTGGTGACAATCCTTATCTTCTCTTGTCTGCCCAAAACGTCATTGATAACGTCAAAATTGGAGCCAGTTGCAAACATGAAAGTTGTAGGCAATTGTCTCAGCTTTCTTGTGTAAAAAATTCAGCTCATTTGGACTTCTAGAACTGGAGCCAGTTGTAACATGAAAGTTGTAGGCAATTATCTCAGCTTTCTTGTGTAAAACATTCAGCTCATTTGGACTTCTAGAACTCCAGATATGGCCAAACTA
>NW_011504317.1:0-6412 GCF_000495115.2 Populus euphratica
CTTTCACCTTGACATAATTAACTTAGCTAAACATTAAAAAGGAGAAAAACACAAATAAACAATATAAGAACATAAACATAATATAAGCTAACTAAGTATAGGAAAGGAAATGAAAGAGCATAAACAAGAGATTACTATAGCATAAAAGAAAACTTGAACATTACAAAGATGTAGAGAGAAAGCAAGAAGATAACTTTGATCTGAAAATTAATATGACTAAATACATGGACAATGCCTCCTTTTATAGGCTAAGTTTCAGAACTATTGATTGATTGAAGAATTGGTGGGCATTCATTGATTTGGTGGCTGGTTTTTGACATTAATGGCTGCTGGTTTTTTGATATTGTGGGCTGATTTTTGATATTGTTGGCTGGCCAAAACGTCATTGCTCACATCAGAATTATAGCCAACTGAATTGTGGAAGCTGTGGGCAATTGTCTCAGCTTTCCATAAAAAAAAAAACCAGAGCTCATTTGGACTTCTAGAACTTAAGATATGAGCCAAAAACCGAATAGTGCTTGAGCTGCAGGACAGCTTCCGACGTCTTCGTTGTTGCTAAGATTTGGGCTTGAAAACGGCAGAACTGAGTCTTTGACTTCATATGAAAGTTGTAGGTCTATGTCTTACCTTTCCATTGATATAAAATGGACCTAAATCTGATATCTACAGCTCCAGATATGATCAAATTACTGAACGGTGTTCGAGTTTGGAATGCATCAGCAACACTTTGCTAAGTTTGGCCTTCTTTTTATCCTTTCAATTTCAATCCTTAAACTCATCAATCAATCCTTTTATTTATGTGATAGACCTGCATTTAGGATGAACATTTACCATGAATTAAAGGTATATTATATTTTTAGACTTGCTAATATAAAACATGCTTTTGTTAGGGAATTTAATGATACTTTAGGTGCAATATGATGACATAATTATCTAATAATATAAGATACCTTTAATTTATGGTAAATATTCATTTTAAATGCAGGCCTATCATATAAATGAAAGGATTGATTGATGACTTTAAGAACTTAAATTGCAAGGGCAAAGAGATGACCAAAATTAGAAAAGAGATGTCGGTGCAATCCAAACCGGAACACTGTTCGGTAATTGCATTAAAATAGAAAAATAATTTGCAAATACCACAAAGCAAGGCATTCATCATTTAACTTCTATTAATCTATCCAGATAAACAAACTCTCATTAAATTTATATATCTGCTTAATACCTCTTAAACAAGATATTAGTAAACCTTCTTTCGGTGCTCAATAGGTCATATCTGGAACTCTAGATCTCAAATTTGGGTCTACATTATATGGATGGAAAGGTAAGACATAGGCCTATAACTTTCATATGGATCCCAAGATCTAAAAAGGCCATTTTGAAGTCCAAATTGTAGCAACAACAAAAAAGCCCGAATCTGTCCTCCAGCCCGAGCACTGTTCAGTATTTTGGCCATATCTGGAGTTCTAGAAGTCCAAATGAGCTGTATTTTTTACACAAGACAACTGAGACAATTGCCTACAACGTTAATGCTTGAAACTGGCTCCAATTTTGACGTTATCAATGACGTTTTGGGCAGACAAGAGAAGATAAGGATTGTTACCAAGTCAAAAGTTGGCCACCCACTTATCAATTAGTCATCAAATCAATAGTTCCCAATTTTGGCCCATAAAAGGAGGCATTTGCCATGCATTTAGGCATCTTGATTTCCAGATCAAGATCATGCTCTTGCTTTCTCTCTTTGTATTTTTTGTAATGTTTATGCTTTGCTTTCATTAATATCAAGTTTATGCCTTTCATTTCCTTTCCTTTACTTAGTTAGTTTATGCCTTTCATTTCCTTTCATTTACTTAGCTAACTTTTATCTTATTTATGTTCTTATTTTGTTTATTTATTTTTCTTTCTTTTATTATGTCTAGCTAAGTTTATTATGTCAAGGTGAAAAGGTTACACTAATGGTGTAAGAATAAGTATAGTGTAAACTTAATATGGACTTTAATGTTTGATACTAACATGTTTTGTACTTGTTATCTTGTTCACTCTTTAATACTTTGCTTGTTAAATGACTAATCTTGATTTATGTTGTATAACACTTGGTACAACAAATGCTTGGCACTTTCATAGCCCATAATGTATGGTATAACCGACACCTGAGCTATGAAAGGAACTTGATTTGTTGTTAACATAAGTTATAATCATGAATGCTTGACGAGATTTGTAAGTATTAGCATTAAATGAATAAGATGACTAATGTAATCATGTTAACAATTTATAATTTGATTGGAACCTCCTTTATGTGTGGTTTCCAATTGAATAATAAGAGTTTATACTATACTTGTTTGACATACCATTAGTGGAACCTCTAACCTTGACATTTGTTATTATCATTGTTTAATCGTTACATTAATATTCGATCTCAAAGTTCTCATCTTCTTCTTCTTCTTCTCCTTTTTTTTTTATTATTGTTATTACTACTACTACTACTACTACTACTATTATTATTGTAATTATTGTTATTGTTGTTATTACTATTATTATTGTTGTTATTGTTGTTATTGTTGTTATTATTATTATTATTATTGTTGTATTATTGTAATCTATAATTTATACAATTAACCTCCCTATGGTTCGACCCCGGTCTTGCCGGGTTATTTATTACTTCGACACTCCTGCACTTGGGAGAAGACATCAATCTTTTCGTCGTGTCAAGTTTTTGGCGCCGTTGCAGGGGACGTAAGTTCTTGTATAAATTATAGTAGTTATTTTATTTTCTTTTTTCACTTTTCTTGTATATAACTTTTTTCTTTTCTCTTGTTTCTTCTTCTTTTGTTTTCTTCTTCCTTTTATTCTATTCCTACACATGCATGAGAGTGTGGTCACGTACATCAAGTGGTAGACTTTGTAGGGTATCCTCATCATTTTTAGAAAATATGGCCGAAGAAGATAATCAATCACTTCATAATGAGAATAATGAGAATAATCGTGCTAGAACACTTAGAGACCACATGAATCCCACAAGAACAAGTGCACCATCATGCATAGTTTTTCCTCCCAATGCATCTCATTTTAATTTTAAACCAGGTATTATTCAACTTTTACCTTCTTTTCATGGCTTAGAATTGGAAAATCCATACTTGCATTTAAGGGAATTTGAGGAGGTCTGCAACACATATAATAATTTAAATTGTAGCATGTTTGCAACACATATAATAATTTAAAATGTAGCATGAACACGATCAGATTAAATCTTTTTCCTTTTTCATTAAAAGATAAAGCTAAAACATGGCTATAAAATTTGAGACTAGGATCCATTCGTGCTTGGGATGAAATGCAACAACAGTTTTTGAAGAACTTTTTCCCATCTCACAGAACAAACTCTTTCAAAAGACAAATCACTACTTTCACTCAAAAACCAGGATAAACATTTTACCAATGTTGGGATAGGTATCGAGACTTGCGTAGTACTTGCCCGCATCATGGTTTTGAAACATGGAGATTGGTTTCACATTTCTATGAAGGGTTAACACCTAAAGATAGGCAAATGGTTGAATTGATGTGCAATGGAACTTTTGAAGATAAAGACCCTGATGAAGCAATGGAGTACTTAGACTTGTTAGCTGAAAACACTCAAAATTGGGACACCGCGGGTACATATGAGGCACCGAGTAAAACTCAACCTCGTACATCTAGTGGAGGTATGTACAACCTTAGGGAAGATCATGACCTTCAAGCCAAGTTTGCATCTTTAGCTAGAAAAGTTGAGGCACTAGAATTGAAAAAGAGTGGTCAATTAAAATCTGTTGAAAACATTGTGTATCAAATCTGTGACACAAATGAACACTCAGTCAACGATTATCCAACCTTGCCTTCTTTTAAGGAATGTCTCCATGAACGAGCCCATGCTTTAAATAGTTTCCAAAGGGTGGAGAAATTACCCAAATTTCAGTTGGAAGAGTGAGAACAATAATGCACAAACTTCACAACCACCGTTTCAAGCACACTATAATTTCCAAAATTCTCATGGATATGCACGTCCTTATGCTCCACCTCTTAGAAGAAATCTTGAGGAAACATTGCATGCATTCATTGAAAAGCAAGAGACAATCAATACTCAACTTGCTCAAAACATGATAGATTTTAAAGATACTCTTGCAAAATTAACATCTGCTCTCAGTTTTCAAGAGAAAGGTGAGTTTCCATCTCAACCACAACAAAATCTGAAGGGGCAATACAATGCAAATGCAAGTAGTTCCGGAAGCCAACACATGGATCAAGTCAAATCAGTCACTACTCTGCGCAGTGGTAAGGTTATTGAAAAACCGTCTCTTAAACCTTATGAGAAAGATGATGAGTCAATGTTTGAGGGTAAGGAAGGGGTTGAATCTGAAAATTATAAAGAAACGACTGATTCACCACCAGCACTTCCATTTCCTCATGCCATGACCAAATAAAGGAAAGTCAATCACAACTCTGAAATTTTTGAAATTTTCAAACAGGTAAGGATCAATATACCTTTGCTGGATGCTATTAAACAGGTTCCTTCCTATGCTAAATTTTTGAAAGATCTATGCACTGTGAAGAGGAAATTGAATGTGAAAAAGAAAGCCTTTCTAGCCGAACAAGTAAGCGCTATTCTTCAAAACAATAATGCTTTCAAATATAAAGACCCTGGTTGTCCTACAATTTTTTGCTTTATTGGAGAGCATAAAATTGAAAGAGCCTTACTTGATCTCGGTGCTAGTGTGAATTTACTTCCATATTCAGTTTTTCAGAGTCTTAGTGTAGGTGAGTTAAAACCCACTTCTATAACTCTTTTACTTGCCGATAAATCTATAAAAGTGTCTAGAGGAATAATTGAAGATGTGTTAGTACAAGTCGATAAATTCATTTATCCTGTGGATTTTATTGTCTTGGACACCCAACCTGTTGAAGTATGTAATTCATTTCCTGTTGTTTTAGGACGTCCATTTCTTGTAACGTCTAATGCATTGATTAATTGTAGGAATGGACTGATGAAGCTATCATTTGGAAACATGACATTGGAGATGAATATTTTCAACATTTGCAAGCAACCTCGAGATGATAATGATTTACAAGAAGTGGACTTTACTAAAAAATTAATTCATGATCAATTTCCAACCACTTTCAGTGAAATTGAGATTGATGAATCTGATGATTTGGAAATGATTTATTTTCAGGAAGAATCAAAGACAAGTAATTGGAGGCCACAAATTGAGGAATTGCCACCACGATCAATTAAGTCCATACCTTCAAGTGTTCAACCACCAAAACCTGATTTGAAGCCCTTGCCATCTAATCTCAAATACTCATTTTTGGGAGAAAATGAAACTTTTCCGGTAATAATCTCTTCCAAACTTAATGCACATCAAGAAGGTAAGTTATTACAAACTCTGAAAATGCGCAAAAATGCATTAGGATGGACCATAGCTGATATAAAAGGAATTAATCTTTTGATTTGTACACATAGAATTTATTTAGAGGAAAATGCTAAACCCTCTAGTGAAATGCAACGAAGGCTAAATCCTAATATGAAAGAAGTAGTGAAAAATGAAGTCATTAAGCTTCTAGATAATGAAATCATTTATCCTATTTTTGACAGCAAATGGGTAAGTCCTACCCAAGTTGTACCCAAAAAGTCTGGAGTCACTATGATAACAAATGAGAACAATGAGTTAATTCCCACTAGAACTGTTATTGGTTGGCGCATGTGCATTGACTATAGGAAACTTAATTCAATGACTAGAAAAGATCATTTTCCTTTACCTTTCATGGATCAAATCCTAGAAAGAGTTGCAGGTCATGAATTTTATTGTTTCTTAGATGGCTATTCGGGTTACAACCAAATTGAAATTGCATTGGAAGATCAAGAAAAGACTACTTTCACATGTCCATTTGGTACTTTTGCATATCGAAGGATGTCTTTTGGATTATGTAATGCACCAACCACATTTCAAAGATGCATGCTTAGTATATTTAGTGATATGGTTGAACATTTTCTTGAGATTTTCATGGATGATTTTTTTGTTTTTGGTGATTCATTTGATGATTGTTTGACTAACTTAGGAAAGGTTTTGACCAGGTGTGAAGAGAAGAATCTTGTGTTGAATTGGGAAAAATGTCATTTTATGGTAACAAACGGCATCATACTTGGTCACATTGTTTCATCAAAAGGAATTGAGGTTGACAAATCTAAAATCGAGTTAATTGCAAACTTGCCAACACCAAAATCTCTTAAAGATGTTTGATCATTCCTAGGACATGCTGGTTTTTATAGAAGGTTCATCAAAGATTTTAGTGTAATATCTAAGCCTTTAAGTAACCTTCTAACAAAAGATACTATTTTTGAATGGACTAAACATTGTGAAGAAGCCTTTGTTAAACTTAAAAACTT
>NW_011504498.1:0-5873 GCF_000495115.2 Populus euphratica
AATAATTACAAATAACAATAGAAATCATATTTAATATAAAAATAAAGTGTCAAAAAATTAAAGTCAAAGACAGATTAATTAGATAAAGAATTCAAAATCAAATATATCACAATTAAAAGAATAAGTATCAAATCTAATATAAAAATTAAGTTTAAAAGGATTAATTTAAAAAAAAACAAATTAATTCAATAAGTAATTCAAAGTTAAATACATTGTAATCAAGAAAACCTAATTTGACTTACCAAATAAACAGATAAACTTTCTTGTTTTTTTTTTTTAATAACTTGCACGGTTTGTTAGAAGAAGAAGAAGGTAGGGAAAAACCCTAACCGGTGCGCCTCCGCATGCTGTCTCGGCACCCGCGTTTTGTTATCATAAAGGAGACGGTGAAGTGCATCGAACCCGCCCAGCATCAAACTTACAAGCCGAAGCTTCATTTTCCTGCCCATTGTGGGAGAAGAAAGACTACCAATCGATGAACAGTGTAATGTTCTTCTCCATATCCGGCTGGAATTTGAACTTGGAGGACGCTGCGTCGTCCGATTAATTAAAAAATTGGGCTCACCTATATTTTCAAAAATGGGCCAAGCATGTTTGGGCTCTTTTTTTGGTCCAGATGCATGGCCCAATTATCTTGGACCTAGCTAGCATCTGGCGTGTTGTCCTTGGATTCTTTGAACGATCTTAGCGTTGAAGGGTTATGAACTGGAAAATGTTGACGGATGGGATGAAAAAGTGACTCATTTTAATAGCTATAGAAAGCAACATTTATACATTGAACTTGCTTGCTAGATACTTGAAGGCTAAAACTAATTCAAGTCATCGGAAAATGACTGGTTCATTGTCCTCGAAACCCTTCTTCTCATCAGCCGTCACTCCATTCTCTCTTTTCCCACGCTAAGTCTTTGATTTTGAGAATCCACGCTATATTTGTCAAACTTGTTAATTAATTTGAAGTGAAAGAAGATGGCTAGATAATCTGCATGTAGATAGAGCATTGATGCTAGCCTACCAAGCGCGTAATGGGAAGGCATATAATTTAGCAGAAGTACGTGCCTTCCCACGTACTTGAACTTTCGAAGCTCGATTTCATGCTTTGTTGAAACTTGGCTTTGGTTGAGAGAGCATGATTTCTCATTTTCTCGGATGTGAAATTCATGAGAGGCTCAGAAAGCATGAGAGGACTAGACAATGAAGATAACTTTGCTCCATTCCCAGATTTTCAATCCATTTTCTTGAGGATTTGTGCACCTGCACACAACGAAGAGATGTTCACGGAACAGGAAAATAAAAATAAAAATGACGAACTCAATCAATACAAAAGGGAGGAGTAAGTTTTTCAACGCCCCCACCATATCATTTTCCATTTCTGTTCGAGAGAATCTCAAAGTCTTCTGTGAATAAAAGAGGAGACCGAGTTTACCAGCCGAAGTCAAGACTACAGGAGCAATGCACTGAACAAAAAACATCTATATGGTCTGTCACCCCACTTGCATTCTGTTGATTTTTATTACTCTTCTCCTTGTATTTATGTTCCTGCATGCCCGACAGCAATTCATTATTTTAAGAAAATTATATTAATTCTAGAATTTATACTTTTTCGCATGATGTCCTTTTTTTTATTCCCCTAATGTTAAGGATGACTTTATACTTGTTTTTACGTAGTCAAATTATTTGGTGTCCGTCTAAATTCTAAGCAGGGCATCAATACATGAACCACTGCATTTACAATAACTTGTTTTCTTGCGGCCTCCTCTTCAATTTGGAAATGATGGAGTCTAAACTTGCTTATCAATTAGACTAGTCCCCCTAGGCTCTTACTACCTCCTCCTCCTCATTATTATTATTATGATCTTCCCACCTTATCAAGTGACTTTATGTGCCTAAACTAGCTAATTAATTTCTAATATATTGTAATATGAAATTTTATTTCACAATTTAAAACATCATCCTACAAGATATAAAATTATAGTTTTTAAACTTAATTTAGGGTCAACTAGAGATAATTTTTAGGTTTCAGGTTAAATGGGTTAACTAGAGTAATTTCCGATCAATCTAATTTTTTTTATTTTATAAAAAAATTAAAATAATATTATTTTTAAAAAATAAAAAAAATTAATTTGTTTTAACTAAATTTTTCCTCAGCTGAATGAGTCACAAGTCAACCTGTGTTTTTGACAAAGCTACTCCAAGTCAATTATCCTCCTATTTGTTTATTGAAATCCAGCACAACTTAATATATAATTAAGTAGAAAATTATAGGGGATGGATATTTTCAAGTGAAAGATTGCATTATTCATCCTCTCACACGTAAATGAATTGTGCAATTTTTTTTTCTATTTTTGATAAGGAAAATAATATATAAATATATTTTTCATACTAGTATTTTATACAAATTGATATGTCAATTAATTAGCAGTAAAATATGGGTTTTATAAATAATAAATAATAAATAGTTGATATTTATTAAATGAAAAATTACCCTAACTGTTTTAGAGTTTAGTTTTTTTTTTTTACTTTATTTTATTTTGAAAACATTACAATTTACATTTGGTAATTTAATTAACTGTAAAATATCTATGCTCATTGTGGAAACAAAAATGAAATCCGAATTCAATGTACTTAGAAGACCACAAATAGTCTCCTCCCCACCAAGTGAAAAGTAGTAAAAAGAAAGCAGCAATGCCTGTTATTGTCACTGCCACCGAAGGAAACAGGTTTAGATTCAAAGTTTGCTATCAAACTCATTTCAAACTTACAAGTTTTGATACATCGTCATACACGTTTTTATTTTTTATTTTTGCAAAACCCCCCAGATCACACCATACCATTTCACTTTCTATTACTTTTTTTCTTTTTTATGAATCTTTTTTTTTCAAACGTCCTTGTCCAATTTCTTGTCCACTCCAAACTTTAAATTAAACCATTTTAGACTTGTTATGAAGTTATCTATTCAACTCGACAAACAAAAAACAACTAAAATAATTGATAAAAACATAAGTTGGTTAAAAAATTCAATATAATATTAAAAAAAAAACATTAAGAAAATGATATATGAGATTAATTTCAATTAACCGATTAAACTCATAACCCTAGTCATGGTTTTATTAGGTATAATAACTTTGTTTTTTATATAACTAATTTTTATTTAATTATATGATAAAAAATATATGTTTAAGAAATTAAGCACTGACCTAATATCGGAATGTTTATTTGAAATTGTGATGATTTTATAAAAAAATACTAAAATAAATTATAAAATTCAATTCTTAACAATATTTTTTTCATTTGAGAAATTAAAAGATGCCATTTATTCCTTCTAAAATAAATGAAAAAATATATGAATTGATAAATCAAAAGGAGTTGTTAATACCAACTCATTTTATCTTACCAGCTCATTATTGTTGATAATAACAATATTTTTTTATTTTTATAAAGAATTTATATAAATACAACTATGTCGTATAAAATATAATAAGGAAAACAAATTCAAGAAAAATTAAACAAATCTCTACAAAGTATCATGGAACTGAAACAAATCAAACATTGTTTAGAAAACAAAACTAATTCAATAAAAAAATAATAAAAAGGAATTAAAGAAAAGTTTTTATTTTTTTGCCTCATGAATGAATGTGTTGACCACTTTTTTTATTATTATTATTATTATTATTAAGTTTATGACATGTCACCTATTATAACATGTGACTGCTAGCTAATTGGGCTAAAAAATTAGAAGATGAGTTTTTTTGGTTATAATATCAATTTCATTTTTATTTAAAAATATCTAATAAATACCATAAAAACATATATAAACCACTTAGCACCCCTAACACACTCCAAAATTACTAAAAAAAACCTAACTAATTAAAAAAATTTAAATGAAACCAATTTATTTTTTAGGCATACTTAGAAGAAAAAAAGCACCAACTTTAAATTCTTTTTGTTCAATAAAACATGTTGATATCAAAATTGATGAGTTTCGTTGCTGAAAAATAGTCATACACCAACTTTCTATCTTCTTCAGTTTTTTAGGCTACTCTATTTCCTAAAATTTTAGGACTAAAATATTAATAAATAAACTTTTAAATTAAAATTAAAATTACAAAAAAAAGGAATCTTTTTTTTAGGCATACTTATAAGAAAAAAAGCACCAACTTTAAATTTTTTTTGTTCAATAAAACATGTTGATATCAAAATTGATGAGTTTCGTTGCTGAAAAATAGTCATACACCAACTTTCTATCTTCTTCAGTTTTTTAGGCTACTCTATTTCCTAAAATTTTAGGACTAAAATATTAATAAATAAACTTTTAAATTTAAATTAAAATTACAAAAAAAAGGACTATAGAGTAAGAAGAAAGAAAATAGGTGAACTAAATAGAACTTTTTATAATGAATTTGAGATTAGCCATGAGATTGCTATTTATTTTAGATTTTACTTTTTTTTTCGGCTGAATTTGTTTTCTTAATAAAGTTTAGTAAATTAATCATTAAATTAGGCATAGAAAGCTGTAATTGGAAAAGAAAAATTTTGGAGGATGAAAATGAATAATAAGATACGGGCTACTCTGAATATTAATAGTTTATTTTATAAAAGATTTTAAAATGTGAAGTCGAGGCCGTTTATATAGGAGGTTATGTCTGTATTTAAAACATGCGCAACCTATTTAGTAACCTCAAAACACAATTTACTGTATATGGGGGACCCACATAGATTTAAAAAAAATACAGGTTTGCGGAAAGCAGCTCTTAACTGCTTTCCACAAACTTGCAGACGCGTTTAGTGGAGAGTGAATTATAATTCACTCTTTATTTAATGTTCATAGTGGAGTTGAACTCCACTATGTGAACCCTATTGATCACGTGAACAGTGAAATGTAATTTCACTGTTCAAAATATAAACTCTTTATAAGATATCAATTATCTTTAAAAAAAAAAGGTGTCTGTGTATAATTTCATCTTTCTTGTCTAGAAGACGTGCGATACAGACATTTAAATAGTAAAAATTAACGTTGTTTAATTTGGAAAATCTTTCTGCTCAGATACTTGTGGTTGTGGTGTGAACACCAGAAGACCTTCAAACATTGTCAAAGCATTGATCAGGTCCACCTGCACTTTCCGTGCAATTTCTCTCTTTTGTTTGTTTCTCTTTTGGAAAATTCTTCCACAACGCGAGCTTTTGCCATCTCATTGGTAGAACTTTTTCGTCACGGCAACAGCCTCTGCATATAAGAAAGTAAACTCTAATGCATGGAACATCACAAACAAGACGAAAATTGACACTCGCCTTTGGTAGCTAAGCCCTCCTCCCTCTGTGGCTCTTCTTGTTTTGTTCCTCATAGCCAGCATTAATTTCTTGCCGTTTTCTGAGCTCAGGCGAGTGACGACTGACCGATAATTATAAGAAGATGGTTGTGCCGGCTCTAGGATCAAGCCAACTTGAAGTGGTGGTGCCCAGAAGAGGAAGCAAAAATAAGAAACTGATTCCACCGATTAGAGGGCAAATCAAGCGGCATATTTTTGCTTGTTTCATGAAAAAGATGAAACTTTGGACACAGAAACTACAGAATAGCCTTACATGTCTCTTCTGCAATACCAATGATCCCTCTTAGTTGCCACCTTCTTTATCTTGCTCTGTCTGGGTGTCTCTCTCTCCCTCCCCCATTATATATATACTGAATCATGTAAGAAATAATGAATCTGCAATACTCTTATGTTTGCTAGTGTTAAGGTCTCGTACGTTAGCTTTCCTTTTATCCATCCTATTTGTTGTCCCCAGAGCTAGCCGCCGGTATTCCTCTTCAACTTTACGATCTATTCAGGTCCAATAATCTTTTTTTCATGAGTTTATAGAAAGTTTTCTTTTCTTTTCGT
>NW_011504258.1:0-6569 GCF_000495115.2 Populus euphratica
TTTTTAAAGAATTTTTTCCCATCTCATATAACAAACTCTTTCAAAAGACAAATCACCACTTTCACTCAAAAACCAAGAGAAACATTTTATCAATGTTGGGATAGGTATCGAGACTTGCTTAATACATACCCTCATCATGGTTTTGAAACGTGGAGATTGGTTTCATATTTTTATGAAGAGTTAACACCTAGAGATAAGCAAATAGTTGAATTGATGTGCAATGAAACTTTTGAGGATGAAGACCCTGATGAAGTAATGGAGTACTTAGACTTGCTAGCTGAAAATGCTTAAAATTGGGACACTGCAGGTACTTATGAGACACTTAGTAAAACACAACCTCATACATCTAGTAAAGGTATGTACAACCTTAGGGAAGATCATGACCTCCAAGCCAAGTTTGCATCTTTAGCTAGAAAAGTCGAGGCACTGGGATTGAAAGAGAGTGGTCAATTAAAATATATTCAAGACATTATGTGTCAAAGCTGTGAAACCAATAAACATTCAACCAATAATTGTCCAACCTTGCCTTCTTTTAAGGAATGTCTCCATGAACAAGCCCATGCTTTAAATAGTTTCCAAAGGCCTAACCACAACCCATATTTGCAAACATACAACCCTGGTTGGAGAAATCACTCAAATTTTAGTTTGAAGAGTGATAACAATAATGCACAAACTTCACAATTATTGTTTCAAGCATACTATAATTTCCAAAATTCTCATCGATATGCTCCTCCTTATGCTCCACCTCCTAGAAGAAATCTTGAGGAAACATTGTATGCATTCATTGACAAGTAAGAGACAATCAATACTCAACTTGCTTAAAACATGATAGATTTTAAAGATACTCCTACAAAACTAACATCTTCTCTCAGTTTTCAAGAGAAAGTTTTCATCTCAACTATAACAAAATCTCAAGGGGCAATACAATGCAAATACAAGTAGTTCTGGAAGTCAACATATGGATCAAGTGAAATCAGTCACTACTCTTCATAGTGATAAGGTTATTAAAAAACACACTATTGAACCTTGTGAGAAAAATGATGAGTCACTCTCTAAGGGTAAGGAAGGGGTTGAATGTGAATATTGCAAAGAAAAGACTAATTCTCCGCTAGCACTTCCATTTCCTTATGCCATGACCAAATAAAAAAAAGTCAATCACAACTTTGAAATCTTTGAAACTTTCAAACAGGTAAGGATCAATATACCTTTACTGGATGCTATTAAACAGGTTCCTTCTTATGCTAATTTTTTGAAAAATCTTTGCAATGTGAAGAAAAAACTAAACGTGAAAAGAAAAACCTTTTTAGCCGAATAGGTAAGTGCCATTCTTCAGAATAATAATTCTTTGAAATATAAAGACCCTAATTGTTCTACAATTTCTTTCTTTATTGGAGAACATAATTGAAAGAGCCTTACTTGATTTTAGAGCTAGTGTGAATTTATTTTCATATTCACTTTTTCAAAGTCTCAATCTAGGCGAGTTGAAACCAACTTCTGTAACTCTCTTACTTGCTGATAGATCTCTAAAAGTGCCTTGAGGAATAGTTGAAGATGTGTTAGTGCAAGTCGATAAATTCATTTATCTTGTAGATTTTATTGTCTTGGACACACAACCTGTTGAAGCATGTAATTCATTTCTTGTTATTTTAGGACGTCCATTTCTTACAACTTCTAATGCATTGATTAATTATAGGAATGGACTGATAAAGCTATCATTTGGAAACATGAGTTAAGAGATGAATATTTTTAACATTTACAAGTAACTTGGAGATGATAATTATTTACAGAAAGTAGATCATATTGAAGAATTAATTTATGATTAACTTGGATCTATTTTGAGTAAAATTGAATTGGATGAATCTGAAGATTTGCAAATGATTTATTCTAAGGAAGAAATCATGGATGAAAAAAGCACAAAAAATATTGATGCGGATCATTTGTCAAGAGTGACAACAGATTCAACATCCAACATCACGCTAATCGATAATTACTTTCTTGACGAATCCTTACTTTCTCTTAGTCCAATGCCTTGATATGATAAAAATAACAATTTTCTTGCTTCAGGAGATTTGCCAGCTCATTGGAGTACCCAAGATAAAAGAAAGTTTTTAAGCGACGTGCAAAATTTTTATTGGGATAACCCTTACTGATTCAAATATTGTCCTAATCAAATATTTAAAAGATTTATTCTCGATAATGAGGTAAGTAGTGTCATTAAACTTTGTCATTCTAAAGCATGTCAAAGTTTTTTCTCATAAAAAAAGATAGCTGCAAAAATCTTTCAAAATTGATTTTATTTGCTCACCATGTTCAAGGACTCACATGCATTCTGCAAAGCTTGTGAAAATTATCAAAAGTCAGGATTTATTTCAAAGTATAAGGAATCTTTAGAAATCTTTTATTGACTTTTGAGATATATCCTAGTGGAGATGTGCATTGTGCATCTCATGATTAATGACCCCATTTCCATAAAGAACATGATCGACTTAGTCTTGAGAATCTGACTAAAAAAAACTCTGTTTGCCGAAATGTATCGAACCCTTGGGTAGTAAAAAAACAGAATACTGTATTTCCAAGATTGTATTTCATATTCGAACATTCATAAATTGCTCTATCGTAATTCTTAACGGATAACCCCAATTTAGGTTCAATAGTACAACCTAATAGGGGGCGACCATACTTGTTTAATTTATCTCTTTCAACTTGGATACCATGAGATGAGCCTTGAAAAGTTTTAGAATAAGCAGGAGGAATTCGCAAATCCTCCAGACTTAGAGCACGTAGGGGTTTGAACCCAAATACATTACCCACAATGGAAATAAACATGTTAGTAATAGAACCTTCTTCAAAAAAGTCTAAGGGGTAAGCTATATAAGCAATATATTGATTTTCTTCTCCAGCAACGGGCTCGATGTCGTTGCTAGAAGCGTTTGATTCAATGGTAAATGGTTCATTGAAATTTGGCATAGCAAGTGTTAGTGTAGTAGTCATGGCTATTTTGAGCTCTTTAAAAGCACTTTCAGCTGCATTTGGCCAACCAAACTTGCCTTTTTTGAGAAGATTGGTGAGAGGATAGGCAATAAGGCTGTAGTTGCGAACAAATTTCCAATAATAACTTGTAAGTCCTAAAAAACCACGTAACTCAAAAACATTAGTAGGCTGAGGCTAATTCAGCATAGCTGTAATTTTTTTTTATCCACCTTGACCCTTTGGGGAGTCACAATATGCTCCAAATACTCCAATTCTTGCAAACCGAAGGCACATTTGCTGAATTTGACAAAAAACTGATGTTGTCGTAATATGTCAAAAGCCTTTTTAACATGTTCAAGATGCATGATCCAATTAGGGCTATAAATTAAAATGTCATCATAAAAAACTAGTATAAATTTGCGAAGGTAAGGGTGAAAGATGGAATTCATAATGGCTTGAAAAGTAGATGGAGCATTATAAAGACTAAATGGCATAACCAAGTATTCATAATGACCATTATGAGTAATATCTGTTGGATGTTCTCGTACCTAATAGTATCCTGCTCGTAAATTAAGTTTGGTGAAATAAGTAGCTCCATGAAGCTCATCGAGCATATCATCAATTGTAGGGATAAGAAATCTATCCTTGATGGTGATAGCATTAAGTGCTCTATAGTCAGTGCAAAACCACCACGAACCATCTTTTTTTTTTTTAACCAACAAAACAGGAGATGAAAAAAGACTAGTATTAGATTTTATTAGCCCTAATTTTAACATGTCATGAACTTGTTTTTCAATTTCAGCTTTTTAAAAATAGGTATACCTATAAGGTCGCATGTTGATGGGCGTTGTTCCTTCCTGTAAAATGATGTGATGATCCACTTTCTTTGTTGGAGGAAGTTGTGTTGGCTCCTGGAATAAATCCTTAAATTCTGTAAATAGGTGTTTTATTTCCAGATTGACACTCTAAGATGTTGGACTAGCTAAAGATTGAAGGCAAATGGCAAACATGGAACTCCTTTGTCTCAAGTCCTTAGCAATAGTTTTTATAGAAGTAGACTGAACTGATGTATCCATCCCCTGTAATTTATGAGTTTGGTTGCGCCACTGGAACTCCATGGTTAATTGCTTCCAGTTACATACCACCGTACCCAATTGTTCCAGCCAATAGACTCCTAAGACCAAATCCAACCCAACTAATGGTAAAGCATACAAAATGAGGACAAAAGGGATACCTTGGACTGCAATATGGATGTTTTCAAATCTTCCTTGACATTTTAATGGCACTCCATTCGCCACCCTGATATTGAAGGAGTCTGTTGGAACTACTAGTAATTGTAGCATATTCACCTCCTTTTCAATGATAAAATTATGAGTAGACCCGCTATCAATGAGAACAACCATCTCATAGTGTTCAATTTTTGTCATCACCTATATGGTTTTATATGCTGTCTATCCAAAAAGTGCATGAAGTGATATTTTCGGTTGAAATTCCAACAAGCTTTCGATGTCATCTCCTTCTGGATATTCACAACAGCCTTCTAACAGTAGGAGCTATGGTCTCTTGCACCTGTGACCAGGTGTGAATTTCTCTTCACAGTTAAAATATAGACCCTATGCTCGTCTCTTCTGCATTTCATCCCAGGAAAGTCTTTTCATTGGTGAAGCTATTTTGAATCTTATTGGTGGATGGTAGTCTGCAAGAGTTTGATGGGAATGGTAGTCTGCAAGAGCTCGATGGATTGATCATGTACTTCTCCTTTGGTGGTTCAATTGCTCATCTCGCATTCTTATAAGACTGCTAGCTTCTTTTAATAACTTTAGTTTGAACATTCTTATGCCATCCGCTATTTCAGGTTTGAGGCCCCCCATGAATGTTCCTACTAAAGCTTTCTGTGGCCATTCATGCACCCGATTACCCATCCATTCAAATTCCTTCTGATACTCACGCAAGGACCCTTCCTGTTTCACCTTTGACAAGGCTTCATTAAAATCCTTACATTTAATAGGACCAAACCTCACCCATAGTTCTTGAAAAATATCCCATGTCACCTCTCTGTCTTCTTCTCTATAAGATTGTCTCAACCACTGTCGCCATTGATTAGCTTCACCTTGTAGGTGGAAAGAAGCGAGAGACACCTTTTGAACTTCAGTGGTGCCTTGAAATTCAAAGAATTGAGTCACCTTTGTGAACCATTCAGTAGGGTCATCTCCAGAAAATCGAGGGAACTCCAAGCTAGCTAACCTTGAAAAAAAAAATGGTCGGCCTCATTCTGAAATTTCTCTTGGTTCCTTTCTTATAGAACAAGAACGTCCGTTACGAGAGTTGGAAGTAGGCTTAGAAGGGTTGCTAGCTGATGCAGTTTGATTAGATAGAAGGACTTCAGAGAGCTTGCTAAGTACATCTTATATGTGGTGTAATTTGTTAGTAACACCAACCTCTATACGAGTAAAACTGTTTTTGAGTCCACCCAAACTAGGTTCTAAACTCTCAATCCTCTCCTTATTTGTTTCCATGCTTTGATACCAATGATAGGTCCCAATCAGGCTATGAATATTATAGTGTAGATAGTATTCTACTTAGGGTGAGAATTAACCGCAAGAGTGTTTATTTATAAAATTAAGCTTGCCTCTTTACTGCTTTTGAAAGAGTTTAAATACAAAGAAGAAAATAACAACCACTCCTAATTCTGAGATCATATCTCTAAGAATTAGGACATGATCATATTATTGAAATTCAAATACTAACTGCTAGACCTATTCTTAAGCAAGCATGCTTAGTGGACATAACTAACAACTTAGACAAAGTCATTGGCAAACATAACTTCTCTCTGCATGTTTCTTGCACCTGGAAGTTGTTTTCACATGACAACTTCTCCCTACATGTTTCCTGCATATAGAAGTGGCTTTTACGTGACAACTTCTTAGTCCAAATACTTTGGGTTTTTCATGGTCACTCTAACAGATCTTCTTGGTTTATCATGGGTTGTATTATAAGGGGTTAGAGTGTGTTGATTTTAATATTGCACTTGATAATTTTTTTTTTTACAATAATTGCAAAAATTCTCATTGTAGTGCTTTACAACATGCCCAAACTCCTTCTAAATGTAGTGTTAAGTTTATAACCTGGATCTTATTTTGTCCTAAGCAGCATATACCACATTAATCATCCCAAACATCATGGTTTCTAAATTAAGACCAAGTTAAGTGACTAAACCTTATTCTTTACATAATAATCCTTTTAAGAGAATCTCTGAATATGAAATAGTATTTTGGTTCATTAAGCTATCATGTGCAATCTCAATTTCTATTTTTAGTTTCATCTAAACCTAGTATATTTGACTCACATAATGGACAACTTAAACTGCCACTAAGGCCTTGTTAGGAATGGTAGAATAAATTATCCTAGAATATTCACTCCAAAAATTAAGAAATCCATAATAGAATTGTTCAATATAAAGATTACCTTAGCAATAATTATCAATTTCAAACTATAGTTAAAAATTATAGGAAATATTATATTAAGAATATATGCTTCAAAGATAAGTTTACATCTCTATAGTAGTAGTGAATAATAAAAAAATTATTCACCACATGTGA
>NW_011504259.1:0-3042 GCF_000495115.2 Populus euphratica
ATATTCGGGCTTCTCTTTGGTTTTGAAATCAAATTTTAGAACAGAGAGTAATGCATAGGTGAAACCAATAACATTTAAATAGCCAAAACTTCATTTGTTAGGAAGCAAGTTGCGACTTTGTAGGAAAAAGGGCAAAATATTGCTCTGCCAAAGCATAAGTAAGAGATTAGGTGTTTTTAATGGCAAGAGCTTGAGAATTATGTAGATGGATGTCCAAATAAAAGAAGTATGATCATAAGAGATGATGGTGAGGTGGAATTGGCTTCTAAGGATGATTTGGAGGTGATGTCAAAGATCAATGATTGTAGTGATGTGGAGTATGATATGCAAAGAGAATCAATGGTTATAAGGAGATATTTGAGTGTTTAGGTTTGTGAAGAGGATGTAGAGCAACAAAAGGAGAACTCTTTCATCCTAGGTGCTATATTGATAATAAGGTATGTAGTATGATAATTAATAATGGTAGTTGTAGTAATATTGTTAGGTCAACTTTGATTAGAAAGTTGAACTTGAATAAATCTTAGCATGCTAATTCATTTAAGTTTCAATTGTTGAATGAATGTAGAGAAGTTAGGTTGACTAAAAAACTTTTGGTTTCATTCAAAGTAGGAAAGTCTAAAGATGAGATTGTATATGATGTTGTTCTTATTTATGCTAGACGAAGACCTTAATAGTTTGATAGGAAGACCAAACATAATGGGTTTAAGTAGATACACCATGGAGAAAGATGGAAAGATTTACACATTTGCTATATCGTCACCAAGAAAAATGTATGTGGATCAATTGAAGCTTAAGAAAGCTGAGGAGGGCAAACAAAAATTCATGAAAAATAATAGTGAGGTATGAGACCGAGTAAAAATAAGATAAGCCATGAATGTAAAATAATTAGGGGGAAAGTTTTGGCCATCAGAAACAGGTTTGGAGATTTCAACAAAAAAAAATAACACGAGAAAAGCCGAGAGTGTAGAGAAAAAAGTAAGGGTGAGAAAAGAAGAGTATGTAGAAAAATTAGAGAAACACCTTAATTTTTATGCAAAAGAATTTGACCTTACTCATGCTTATCATTCCAATATACCTATGATTTTACTTTTATATAAGGAGGCATTTTTGAATTCTGATGGTTTGAATTCTTGTGTTCCTAATATCACTATAGTTCTTTTGTAGGAATTTGAGGATATCTTTCCTAAAAAGATCCATAATGGTTTGCCACCAATTCGAGAGATTGAGCATATCAAATTAATTTTGTTCTAGGAGCATCAATTCAAAATCGGCTAACCTATAAAAGTAATCCTGATAAGAATAAATGAGCTTCAATGTCAAGTAGAAGAGTTGATATTGAAAGGGTATATTTAATAAAATATAAGTCACTGTGCAATTTCAATGTTATACCATTAACTAAAATTATAAAGAAAATGGTAGGATTTAAATGGGATGATGATCAAGAAAATATTTTTTTCCTTGTTAAAAGAGAAAGGATTTAATTGGTTGACTTTATACAAACTTTTAAGATTGAGTATGATGACTCGTGTATAGGTATTGGAGCATTTTTAATACAATAAAAACAATTCATAGTTTATTTCAGTGAGAAGCTTAATAGAATGACTCTTAATTATCCAATATATGATAAAGAGTTGTATGCATTAAAAAGAACCTTTGTGACTTGGCAATATTATTTTTTGCCTAAAAAGTTTACGATACATATGAACAATCAATCTTTAAAACATTTAAGGAGCCAAGGTAGGTTGAATAGGTAATATGCTAAGTGGATTGAATTTACTAAGAAATTTATATATGTCATCAAGTACAAACAAGATAAGGAAATCATAGTGATGGATGCATTGCCTCAAAGGTATGTTCTTCTTAATACCTTAAACATTAGACTTTTAGGATTCAAACATGTGAAAGAATTATATGTGGATGATGATGACTTTGGTCAAGTGTATGGACAATATGAGCATATGGTCATTGATAAGTATTTTAGGCAAGATGGATTTTTATTTAAAGATAAGAGATTATATATGTCTAAATGTTCATTATGTGAATTGCTTATGAGGGAAGTTCATGGGAGCAGTTTAATAGGGCGTTATAGAATTGGTTACATTTAAAAAGATGAATGAGCAATATAATTTAAAGCCAATAAAGGAAGGGAAAAATGGCATATGAACCAGGATATTGGGTTTGGGTGAATATGAGGAAAAATAGATTTCCTTATTAAAAGAGATCTAAGTTGATGTTGAGAGGAGACAAATCATTTCAAATCATTGAGAAGATAATGATAACATCTATAAAGTGGAATTATTAGGTGAATATGATGTTA
The DNA here is from genome assembly GCF_000495115.2 of Populus euphratica. Classification (NCBI taxonomy): domain Eukaryota; kingdom Viridiplantae; phylum Streptophyta; class Magnoliopsida; order Malpighiales; family Salicaceae; genus Populus; species Populus euphratica. The sequence continues at coordinate 2,318 of NW_011504259.1, forward strand.
ATGTTATGTTTAATATATCTAACCTTTCATTGTTTAATATAGTTGATGATTTGAAGGCAAAATCTTTAGAGGAGAGAGGGAATGATGCGATCATAGCTTCAATACCAAGAGAACCATTATAGGTTTTATTAGGTCTAGTCATAAGACTGAGCAAAGAGGTTCAAAGAGGTAGGTTCTATATTTATGCTTCGATCCCAAGTCACTACTTCAAGCTCATATAGTCTCTTACCTTTAATAACAAATGCAACATAATATTTTAGTTAATAGGTATATTTATTATTTAGAAATAAATTTTAATTAGTACTTAAAAGTATATTTTTATTAATATTTTATTTTATCATTTTGCACTTAAAGTATCAATAACTCCTTAACTAAAACATGTTTTATAATAGCATATCTAATAATATAAGATACCTTTAATTTATGGCAAATATTCATTTTAAATGCAGGCCTATCACATAAATTAAAGGATTGATTAATGAATTTAAGAACTAAAATTGAAAGGACAAAGAGATGGCTAAACTTAGAAAAGAGATGTTGGTGTAGTTCAAATTGGAACACTATTCAATAATTGGGTCATATTTGGAGCTGTAGATCTTGGATTTAGATCTACTTTATATGGATGAAAAGGTAAAATATAGGCCTACAACTTTTATATGGAGCCTAAGATTTAAAAATGTCATTTTCAAGTCCAAATTGTAGCAATAACAAAGAAGTCTGAATCT
>NW_011504259.1:3826-6567 GCF_000495115.2 Populus euphratica
TTATAATCATAAATGTCTGACAATATTTACAAGTATTAGCATTAATCGAATAAGATAACTAATGTAATCATGTTAATAATTTATAATCTGATTGGAACCTCTTTTGTGTGTGGTTTTTAATTGAATAATAAGAGTTTATACTATACTTGTTTAACATAGCATTAGTAGATCCTCTAACCTTAATTATTATTATTTAATCATTACATTAATCTTCCATCTTAAAGTTCTCATCAACTTTTTCTTCTTTATTATTATTATTATTACTACTACTACCACTACCACCACCATCACCATTACTATTATTATTACTATCATTATTACTATCATTATTACTATTATTATTGTTATTGTTGTTGTCGTTGTTTATAATTGTTATCTATAATTTGTACAATTAACCTCCTTGTGATTCAACCCCGGCCTTGTCGGGTTATTTATTACTTCGACACTCTTGCACTTGGGAGAAAACATCAATCTTTTAGTTGTGTCAAATGCAAAGTAGTTTATTTTAACTAGTCCCTTACTTAGAACCTTTAATGACTATTTAGGGTTTCTAGTTATCATAAAACTAGGTAGAAACTCATTTTTATAACTTTACCTTTATTAATCTTAATTAGCTCACTAAGATGTCTCTTATAATATAATGAGGACTCTATAAGGAACTTAATAAAAGCTAAGCTTTATTTTTCTTTTTTTGATCAAAATGTAAGTATATATTAAAGATAAAAAATATACAAGGCTGGAGAACTAGCAAGTTCATATACAAGGATATACAAAAAGGAATAGGCTCCCTAGCAAAACATTTACATCAAGCCCATCTAAAAAGAGCTAACAAACCAAATGGAGGAACTGACATCAGTTAAATAGGGAACCTATTCAGTTATGAAGTGCCTAACCTAACCAAAAAGCAAAAGGCAAGATAAAATAACATTGTTCAGCATCAACCAAAACACAAGATGCGCATAGTGGAAGGCCAAAACTACTTTAGATCAAGCAGTAAAAGGACCGCGCATTCACTACAAAGAGAGAACAACAACAAAAACGAAGTGAGGAACATTTCCAGCATAGGCTAGCAACAGTTGCAACATAGTAAATGATGGACCACCTGAAACATATTCAACACAATAGAGGACTAACAGCTAATAGAGAACAAATTAGCAAGAGGCATCCATCTCAAAGGAACATCAACAAAAGAAAAACAAATCCTATAAGAGTAAAAAGACAACAATAATAGCAGCAGATGAAACCTTAGAGATCCAACTAAATGCACAACCAACGACCAAAGCATACCCTTCCTTGAGTTCATTGGCCAAAGATATTATTAACAGCACCACAAAAAGACATAACAACAAGATATAACATCATCCAACTAGGAGCAAAAAATGATTGGCTTCATAAAAATACAAGACCGTATTGAAGAGAACTTGAAATCTATGAAAAACAGCATCAATAAGCTTATTTATTTTCAAAAACTCTATTATTTCTCTCCTCCTAGATCAAGTGAACTATGAGACCAAGAGAAACTTATCTCATTCTAGACACTAGATTCCTTTGCTGAGAAGTGAACCCTCATACTACACTCCTTAGAGTGGACATACTCTTGCTTATTCTCAGTCAGGATTTAACTTTGTTCCACAACAAGGATGTCCAACTGTAAGTAAAGAATAGGTGTTCATGACTCCTTTTTTTATCTACAGAAAACACAAATAAAATCAGAGGAAAAGAAGTGCAACTAATCCTTTATCCTGAGTTTCCCTTACATAGCCAACCAAAGTATGAAGTTATATCTAGAAGAGACCAAGATTCCCAAACCACATTATGCTAGGAAACAACATATTCATGAAATTTATAATTAGCATAAGCATTTGAGGCAAATCATCCTGGACAATGATTCCAACTTCGCAATAAGTCAATAACTTGCATATGGCCTCTAGAAGCCTCAACAATCCTTAGAGTGGACATTATTTTTCTTATGATAATGTGTTATAGTACTTTTATGCATAATTTATATGTCTTTGTGTTATTATTATTTTTATAAGTTAATTAATGTATTTTTATTGTTTGATTTATTTTTTTAATATATAATATTCTTTGTATAATTTTTATTTTATGATTACATTTCATATATCATCCTTTTTTATTTGTTTTGTTGGAATTGGATATGGATTTATACCTTTGCATATATTACATAATATTTCTCTTTCCACACACACAACTTTAGGTTAGCATGGGGAATTAGCTATGTGTTGATGATCATTAACCCAAACAATTATCATGACTCTACCAAACTCTTATGAAAAGTCTAATTGGTCATGATTAGTAGTCGATGAGTTTCACTTGTTCAATACTATTTGAACCTCATAAGTCTCAATTCAGCCTAATAGGGTTTGTTAACTAAACAATATAGGACCTTTTAAGACCAATCTAGTTAATTGACTTACCTTTACACATAATAATTGTAACCTTTTTTTTAGAGTGTCTCACAATAATATCATACTGAACAGGCCTGATAAATATGAAGTATTGACTCAATCATGATATTTCAAGAGGAAATAAGTGATAAGATGGTTAATTATTCGAGTAGGAAGATCTTGGTTTTTCTCATTCCTTTTATTTTCAAAGAATAGGGATTTGAAATGATACAAATTTCTCTTCATTCTGTTGTGCTTAGCGAAGGAACCGCCTAAGTATACTTTTTTGAATCCAAACTTCTTTCTTCTTTTAAGTCTTCTTCTTTAATCATT
>NW_011504297.1:0-6458 GCF_000495115.2 Populus euphratica
CATCACATAAGAAATATTTGTGTTTTCGGTGGATTTAGTCCTGGGAAAGAAAAGGAGTTTTTAGAATAAGCAAATCATCTTGGTCAGGTGCTAGCTGAGAGAAGGATTCATTTAGTGTATGGGGGAGGCAGTCTGGGGTTAATAGGAGGTGTGTCAATAGCTACATTTTTAGGAGGTAATCAATTTTTGGGGGTCGTCCCTAAAGTTTTAGCACAAGGGGACATTATTGGAAAAACAATTGAAGAGGAACTACAGGTCTCCACAATGTCTGCTCGAATGAATGCAATGTTTAACCTTTCTAATGCCTTCATTGCTTTACCAGGTGATCTAGGCATATTGGAAAAGATCTTTCATATTTCCTCTTGGGCCCAACTGCACATTCACCATAAACTCATAGGTCTGTTAAATATTAATGGTTATTATGATAAGTTGTTGTCTTTTCTTGATCATGCTGTGGAACAGGAATTTCTAGCATCTTCTGCACGACAAATCATAATCTCTACTGCTACTACTGAACAATTGATTGATCAACTACAATCTTTCATTCCTATAATTGATCCCTCAATGAGACGCATAAATTGGTCATGTAAGAAAAGCCGTAAAAAGCTTAGATTAGATTTGAGTCTTCATTTGTAATTTTTTTTTGTCCTTTTATTTTATTATTGTGTTTTGTTATTTTTTATTTTTATTTCAGTGTATTTCAAGTTTGTCAGTGTTCATTATTTCAGGTGATATCTTCTATACTCTATCTTTCTACCTTAGAACATTGAGGACAATGTCTTATTTTGGTTGGGGGGAGAGGGTGATAGCTAAAAAAAAATTAACTAACTGTGTTTTCTATTTCATAAAGTATGTGCAAAATTGTTGTTACTATGATGGTAAAGTAAAGGAGATCTTTTTATGACTCTTGAGATGCATCTTAGTAACTATTCTTAATAAGGTCTATCATAATACTTCTTAAAATATTCAAGTTTACAAACTCTCGCATTGTTATCACTTAATTCTGCTTATATACTCATTTAACATGTATTCTTAAACTTTAATTTACACACATACACTTTAACATATGATTGTGGGTTGCACATTGGATTATTACATTATTTATGTTCGTTTGTTAAAGGTAACAACTAAGGGAAAGGGATAGTATATAATTTGAAAAAAAAACAAAAAAAAAAGAAAAAAAAAAGAAAAAAAAATGAATGATGATAATAAAAATGTAGATAAGTTTGGTTTCGTAGCCTTTCTAACCTAAGCAATTAAGCCCAAAGGGGTGTTTTAACACCTAATACCCTAAAGTCAACTGACGTAGGAGCTATTGGCCCAACGCTTGTTACATGGGTTGAGGAGAAAAGCTTAAGGGAATCAAGCATTGCACTATCTATGTATCAATATCTGCGACCCGAGTTACTAAGCTTGTAGGGGTGTCTCAACACCTAATGCCCTAAGACCAACTAGTCTAGGAGTCATTCGTCGAAAGCTCATTATATAGTTAAAGATGCATGGTGTTTTAAGTTATATGTATATATATTTAAAAAAAAAGAAAAAAATAATAATAATCCCAACCCAAGGAAGTTAACCTTAAACATTAGAATAAAAATTTTGTTTTCTTCCAAGAAAAGCTTCATAATTATGTGTTGATATATTGAGCACAAAAAAAGGTTTATTAATATCTTGTAAAGAGGTATTGAGCAGATATATAAATTTAATGACAGTTTGTTTATCTAGATAGATTAATGAAAGTTGAATGATGAATACCTTGCTTTGTGGAATTTGCAAATTGTTTTTCTATTTTAACGCTTTGATTACCAGGGACTAGTAATAAGCTAGTTGGGGGGTGTGATTAGTACTTAAAAGTGCATTTTTATCAAGGTTTTATATCATTAATTTGCACTCAAAGTATCAATAACTCCTTAATTAAAGTATGTTTTATAATAAAATATCTAATAATATAAGATACCTTTAATTTGTGATAAATATTCATTTTAAATATAGGCCTATCACATAAATAAAAGGATTGATTGATGAATTTAGAACTGAAATTGAAAGGACAAAGAGATAGCCAAACATAGAAAAAAGATGTCGGTGCAATCCAAACCGGAACACTGTTCGGTAATTGGCCAAGATCTGAAAATGCTATTTTCAAGTCCAACTTGTAGCAACAACAAAGAAGTTCGAATCTGTCTTCCAGCCCGAGCACTATTCAGTATTTGGCCCATATCCGGAGTTCTAGAAGTCCAAATGAGCTGAATTTTTTACACAAGAAAGCTGAGATAATTTCCTACAACTTGCATGTTTTCCAGTGGCTCTAAATTTGACGTTATCAATGACGTTTTGGGCAAACAAGAGAAGATAAGGATTGTCACCAAGTCAAGAGTTGGTCACCCACTCATCAATTAGTCATCAAATCAATAGTTCCCAATTTTAGCCTATAAAAGGAGGCATTTGCCATGCATTTAGGCATCTTGGTTTCCAGATCAAGATCATGCTCTTGCTTTCTTTCTTTGTATTTTTTGTAATGTTTATGCTTTGTTTTCATTAATATCAAGTTTATGCCTTTCATTTCCTTTCATTTACTTAGTTAACTCTTATCTTATTTATGTTCTTATATTTTGTTTATCTATTTTAACTTTTATCTTATTCATGTTCTTATTTTGTTTATTTATTTTTCTTTCTTTCATTATGTTTAGCTAAGTTTATTATATCAAGGTGAAAAGGTTACACTAATGGTGTAAGAATAAGTATAGTGTAAACTTAATATGAACTTTAATGTTTGATACTAACATGTTTTGTATTTGTTATCTTGTTCACTCTTTAATACTTTACTTATTAAATGACTAATCTTGATTTATGTTGTATAACACTTGGTATAACAAATGCTTGGCATTTTCATAGCCCATACTGTATGGTATAACCGACACCTGAGCTATGAAAGGAACTTGATTTGTTGTTAACATAAGTTATAATCATGAATGCTTGACAAGATTTACAAGTATTAGCATTAATCAAATAAGATGACTAATGTAATCATGTTAACAATCTATAATCTGATTGGAACCTCCTTTGTGTGTGGTTTCCAATTGAATAATAAGAGTTTATACTATACTTATTTGACATACCATTAGTGGATCCTCTAACCTTGACATTTGTTATTATCATTGTTTAATCCTTACATTAATATTCCATCTCAAAGTTCTTATCTTCTTTTTCTTCTCCTTCTTTTTCTTTATTATTATTATTGTTATTATTATTGTTATTGTTATTGTTATTGTTATTGTTATTATTGTTATTACAATTATTATTATTATTGTTGTATTATTGTTATTATAATTTGTAGAATTAACCTCCTTATGGTTCGACCCCGGTCTTGTCGGGTTATTTATTAGTTCGACACTCCTGCACTTGGGAGAAGACATCAATCTTTTGGTCGTGTCACTATACTTGTTTGACATACCATTAGTGGATCCTCTAACCTTGACATTTGTTGTTATCATTGTTTAACCCTTTCATTAATCTTCCATCTTAAAGTTCTCATCAACTTCTTCTTTTTCTTCTTATTTTTTTTATTATTAGTAGTATTACTACTACTACTACTAGTAGTATTGTAGTTGTTGTTATTATTACTATTGTTATTATTTATAATTTATACAATTAACCTCCTTGTGGTTCAACCCCAGTCTTGCTAGGTTATTTTTTACTTCGACACTCCTGCACTTGGAAGAAGACATCAATCTTTTAGTCGTGTCATTTATAAAGCTAAGTTTGATGATGTAATCGAAGCAACACCAAAGGATCGATTGGAGGTTCCAGTTAGTCTAGTGACAATGTTTAGGGCTAAGAGATTCAAAAAGACTTGTAATAGACTTATTCAAGATACATAGATTAAGGTGGACTACAAGAGGGTAACAAATAATAAAGAGCAAGCCTTGATTAATTTGATTTATGTTCAAGAAGAGCTTATTGGTAGAAGCAATACCATTATAAAAGGATTAAGATAAGAAGACTCAAATTAGATAGTTTGACCTTTTTATTGAATTGTCAAGATCTCCCTAATAACAAATGTGTAGCATGCATATGAACAACATCACATAAGACTTATATGAACAACATCACATTAGATTTCATCCTTATACTTGCCTAATGAGAATATAACCAACACCTATCTATTCACTTTAACAACATCACATTCATTAATCATTAAAGCTGATAAGGTCTTTCATTCTTTATAGTACTCAAACCTAACTTTCTAACAAAAGTTACACTAACAATATTAGTACAACTACCACTATCAATAATCATAAGGATTTGAGATCTAGTATGAAAAATATTCTCCCTTTATTGCTCCACATTATCTTCTTTAACCTGAGTACTCAAAGCTCTCTTTATCACCATTACTTGCCCCTTATATGAATATTTAACATCACAATCATCCATAAGTGATGGCTTATCATCACAATCAGATGTCTCACTAGTAGAATCAATCTCTTCATCATCCCTCAAAATCATGATTCTTTGATTTGCACATTCTAATGCATAGAGCCCTAATCCCTAACACATAAAACACTTAATATCTTGATTACGCTTTGTTTGCACTTCGGTTTTAGAATTTTATTTAGTGGCCAAAACTTGCTTCTTTGGGTTGCTAGGTTTGGCAACTTTAAAAGTCATTATTGACTTTGATGGTGCATTACTAACATGACTAAAAGATTGATGTCTTCTCCCAAGTGCAGGAGGGTCGAAGTAATAAATAATCCAACAAGACCAGGGTCGAACCACAGGGAGGTTAATTGTACAAATTATAAATAACAATAATACAACAACAATAACAATAACAACAACAACAACAACAACAGCAACAACAATAATAATAATAATAATAATAATAATAATAATAATAATAATACTAATAGTAGTAGTAGTAGTAGTAGTAGCAGTAGTAGTAGTAGTAATAAAGAAGAAGAAGAAGAAGAAGATGAGAAATTTGAAATGGAATATTAACGTAAAGATTTAACAACAATAACAATAAATGTCAAGGTTAGAGGATCCACTAATGGTATGTCAAACAAGTATAGTATAAACTTTTAATAGTCAAATGGAAACCACACACAAAGGAGGTTCCAATCAGATTATAGATTGTTAACATGATTACATTAGTCATCTTATTCAGTTAATGCTAATACTTGTAAATCTCGTCAAGCATTCATGATTATAACTTATGTTAACAACAAATCAAGTTCCTTTCATAGCTCAGGTGTCGGTTATACCATACAGTATGGACTATAAAAGTGCCAATCATTTGTTGTACCAAGTGTTATATACAACATAAATCAAGATTAGTCATTTAACAAGCAAAGTATTAAAGAGTGAACAAGATAACAAATACAAAACATGTTAGTATCAAACATTAAAGGTCCATATTGAGTTTACACTATACTTATTCTTACACCATTAGTGTAACCTTTTCACCTTGACATAATAAACTTAGCTAGACATAATGAAAGAAAGAAAAATAAATAAACAAAATAAGAACATAAATAAGATAAAAGTTAGCTAAGTAAATGAAAGGAAATGAAAGGCATAAACTTGATATTAATGAAAACAAAGCATAAACATTACAAAAAATACAAAGAGAGAAAGGAAGAGCATGATTTTGATTTGAAAACCAAGATACCTAAATGCATGGCAAATGCCTCCTTTTATAGGCCAAAATTGGGAACTATTGATTTGATGACTAATTGATAAGTGGGTCGCCAACTCTTGACGTGGTGACAATCCTTATCTTCTCTTGTTTGCCCAAAACGTTATTGATAACGTCAAAATTGGAGACACTCATAAACATGAAAGTTGTAGGAAATTGTCTCAGCTTTCTTGTGTAAAACATTCAGCTCATTTTGACTTCTAGAACTCCAGATATGGCCAAAATACTGAATAGTGCTCGGACTGGAGGACAGATTCGGGCTTCTTTGTTGTTACAATAATTTGGACTTGAAAATGGCCTTTTTAGATCTTGGGCTCCATATAAAAGTTGTAGGCTTATGTCTTAGCTTTCCATCCATATAAAGTAGACCTAAATCTGAGATATATAGCTCCAGATATGACCCAATTACCGAATAGTGTTCCAATTTGGATTGCACCGACATCTCTTTTCTAAGTTTGGTCATCTCTTTATCCTTTCAATTTCAGTTCTTAAATTCATCAATCAATTCTTTCATTTATATGATAGGCCTGCATTTAAAATCAACATTTACCACAAAATTAAAGGTATCTTATATTATTAGATATATTATTATAAAGCATACTTTAGTTAAGGAGTTATTGATACTTCAAGTGCAAAATGATGATATAAAACCTTGATAAAAATGCACTTTTAAGTACTAATCAATTACCCTCTCATCTATAATTCATCTTCCAACCTAAAGAAGAACCTAAATAAACTCCTAGTCGTGCACTACTCTTTCTTT
>NW_011500335.1:0-6381 GCF_000495115.2 Populus euphratica
TCTTATATTATTAGATATATTATTATAAAACATGCTTTGGTTAAGTAGTTATTGATACTTCAAGTGCAAAATGATGATATAAAACCATGATAAAAATGCACTTTTAAGTATTAATCACACCCCCCAACCAGCTTATTACTAGTCCCTAGTAATCAAAGCGTAAAATAGAAAAACAATTTGCAAATTCCACAAAGCAAGGTATTCATCATTTAACTTCCATTAATCTATCCAGATAAACAAACTCTCATTAAATTTATATATCTGCTCAATACCTCTTAACAAGATATTAATAAACCTTTCTTTTGTGCTCAATGTATCAACACATAATTATGGGGCTTTTCTTAGAAGAAAACAAAATTTTTGTTCTAATGTTTAAGGTTAACTTCCTTGGGTTGGGATTACTATTTTTGTCTTTTTTTTTTAACTCTATATACATATACTTTAAAAACATCATGCATCTTTAACCCATGTAACGAGCTTTCAGCTAATGACTCTCAGACCAGTTGGTCTTAGGGCATTAGGTGTTAAGACACCCCTACGAGCTTAGTAACTCGGGTCGTAGATACTGATATGTAGATAGTGCAATGTTTGATTCCCTTAAGCTTTTCTCCTCAATCCATGTAACAAGCGTTGGGCCAATAGCTCCCAAGTCAGTTGACTTTAGGGTATTAGGTGTTAAAACACCCCTTCGGGCTTAATTGCTTAGGTTAGGGAGGCTACGAAACCAAACTTATCTACATTTTTATTATCATCATTTTTTTTCTTTTTTTCTTTTTTTTTCTTTTTTTTTCTTTTTGTTTTTTTAATTATATACAATCTATTTCCCTTAGTTGTTACCTTTAACAAAAGAACATAAATAATGTAATAATCCAATATGCAACCCACAATCATATGTTAAAGTGTGTGTGTGTAAAGTAAGGTTTAAGAATACATGTTAAATAAGTATATGAGCAGAATTAAGTGGTAACAATAAGAGAGTTTGTAAACTTGAATATTTCAGGAAGTATTATAATAGATCTTGTTAAGAATGGTTACTAAGATGTGTCTCAAGAGTCACTTTAACAAAAGAGCTCCTTTACTCTGTCATCCTAGTAACAACAAATTTTTTTTTTTTTATCAACTACTACCCTCTCCCCCCAACCAAAACGAGACATTGTCCTCAATGTTCTAAGGTAGAAAGATAGAGTATAGAAGATATCACCTGAAATAACGAATACTAACAAAACCTGAAACACACTGAAATAAAAATAAGAAATAACAAAACACAATAATAAAACCAAAAGACACAAAAATTCACAAATGAAGGCTCAAATCCAATCTAAGCTTTTTATGGCTTCCCGTAGATGACCAATTTATGCGACTCATGGAAGGATCAATCATAGGAATGAAAGATTGTAGTTGGTCAATCAATTGTTCAGCAGTAGTAGCAGAGATTATGATTTGTCGTGTAGAAGATGTTAGAAATTCCTGTTCCACAGCATGATCAAGAAAAGACAACAACTTATCATAATAACCATTAACATTTAACAAACCTATGGGTTTATGGTGAATGTGCAATTGAGCCCAAGAGGAAATATGAAAGATCTCTTCCAATGTGCCTAGACCACCTGGTAAAGCAATGAAGGCATCAGCATGGTTAAACATTGCATTCATTCGAGCTGACATTGTGGAGACCTGAAGTTCCTCTCCAATTGTTTTTCCAATGATGTCCCCTTGTGCCAAAGCTTCAGGGACGACCCCCAAAACTTGACTACCTCCTAAAAATGCAGCTATTGACACACCTCCCATTAACTCAAGACTGCCTCCCCCATACACTAAATGAATCTTTCTCTCAGCTAGCACCTGACCAAGATGATTTGCTGATTCTAAAAACTCCTTTTCTTTCCCAGGACTAGATCCACCGAAAACACAAATATTTCTTATTTGATGACCTGAGGAACCTGCCATTTCTACACACTTCTGTATTTGTTGAATGTATGGGTTGAGTAGAAATGAAAGGAAGGAAGAGAGGTTTTATAAATGAGAAATGAGAAATGAGAAAGGCAATCATAACACCTATATGTACGCCAGCTAGAGTCTCACATTCTCTCTCTCTCTCTTTTTATTTATTTATTTATTTACTTTTTAAAAAAAAGCATGTGTATTTACATGTAGTTGTGATTGTGGCTCACATCTTCCCTTGGTTTTACGTCCAAGAACAACTTAAACGCCCTCTATGGGTCGGGGATAGGCTTCCCATCCAGTTTTCTTAAAAACTAGCAAACAGGGTCTTTTTTAGTCAAATTCCCAAGACTAAGTCGATCATGTTCTTTATGAAATAGTGGCCATAAATCATGAATTGCACGATGCATATCTCCACTAGGATGCGTCTCAAGAGTCAATAGAAGATTATCTAAAGACTCCTTACTCAGGCCATCCTTAATGAATTGTATTTTATCTTCACGATTTATAGATATCATTCCTAAAGAACGACATTGTGTATTACAAGTCCATTTAGCACATCGATGACAGACTTTCAGTCGTTTTGCACGACGCTTCTTTGCAAAAGTGCTTTTACCTGTTCCAGGCATGTGTGAAATAAAAAAGTTTGAGGACTCACCTAATAATCGGACCTTTGCTTCAATCAACCAGCAAATATCTTCAGGAATTCCATGATTCATTAACAATCTCAATCTTGCACATCTAGCACGGTAAATTTTTGTAATCGCATTCTGAGGCAGAGCGGGAAAATACTTTTTCAATTTTTTAAGATTAGTGTCCATTTTCAAATGAGAATTAGAAGAGAGATTCAAAGAATTGCACAAATATATACACAAATATCAGTTATTGTGGGAAACTGAAAGAACCGACTTAAGTCACGGAGTACCGTTGTCCGCCATTTAACCGGGGTGAGAGAAACTAGCAAAAATCACTAAAAAAGAAACACAAAAAAAAATGTGAGAAAAATAAAATAATCAACCTTTATCTACAAGATCATTCAAACCAGCTGATTCATTTTCACTAGAAAAATTATCAAAGTAAGCTTTCAAACGATGTTCATTTTCTTTAAAATCATTGTCATTCATTGAATTCTCAATATCACAGGCCCCATAAGGATTGCTCCATCTTGGTCTTAGCTCTCTAGGGAATGCATAGAGTTGAGAATTATAAAACAAAACTTTTTGACCAGTATCAATCTTTTGACAATTTTCACAAGTTTTGCAGAATGCATGCGTGTCCTTGAACATGGTGGGCCAATAAAATCCATTTTGAAAGATTTTTGTAGCTGTCTTTTTTGACGAGAAACAACTTCCACATGCTTCAGAATGACAAAGTTTAATGACATTACTTACCTCATTTTCGGGAATGAATCTTTGAAATATTTGATCAGGACAATATTTGAATAAGGTAGGGCCATCACAATAAAAACTCTTCACTTCGTTCAAAAACTTTTCTTTGTCTTGAGTACTCCAATCAGTTGGCAAATCTCCTAAAGCAAGAAAATTGATATTTTTATCATACCAAGGCATTGGACTAAGAGAAAGTAAGGATTCGTTAGGAAAGTAATCATCCATTGGTGTGATGTCAGATGTCAAATATGTTGTCACTGTTGACAAAAGATTCGCATCAACATTTTCGGTGCTTATTTCATCCGCGATTTCTTTCTCAGAATAAATCATTTGCAAATCTTCAGTTTCATCCAATTCATTTTTACTTAAAGTAGATTCAAGTTGATCATAAACTAATTCCTCAATATGATCTACTTCTTGTAAATCATTATCATCTCCAGGTTGCTTGCAAATGTTGAAAATATTCATCTTCAATGTCATGTTTTCAAATGATAGCTTCATCAGTCCATTCCTACAATTAATCAATGCGTTAGAGGTTGCAAGAAACGAACGTCCTAAAATAACAGGAAATGAATTACATGCTTCAACAGGTTCTGTGTCCAAGATAATAAAATCCACAGGACAAATGAATTTATCGACTTGTACTAACACATCTTCAATTATTCCTCTAGGCACTCTTACAGATCTATTGGCAAGTAAAAGAGATATAGAAGTTGGTTTTAACTCACCTAGATTGAGACTCTGAAAAACTGAATATGGAAGTAAATTTACACTAGCACCAAGATCAAGTAAGGCTCTTTCAATTTTATGCTCTCCAATAAAGCAGGAAATTGTAGGACAACCAGGGTCTTTATATTTCAAAGCATTATTGTTTTGAAGAATAGCACTTACTTGTTCGGCTAGAAAGGCTTTCTTTTTCACATTCAGTTTCCTCTTCACAGTGCAGAGATCTTTCAAAAATTTAGCATAGGAAGGAACCTGTTTAATAGCATCCAGCAAAGGTATATTGATCCTTACCTGTTTGAAAGTTTCAAAGATTTCAGAGTTGTGATTAACTTTCCTTTGTTTGGTCATGGCATGAGGAAATGGAAGTGCTAGCGGTGAATCAGTCATTTCTTTGCAATTTTTAGATTCATCCCCTTCCTTACCCTTAGAGATTGACTCATCATCTTTCTCATAAGGTTCAAGAGAGGGTTTTTCAATAACCTTACCACTGCGCAGAGTAGTGACTAATTTGACTTTATCCATATGTTGGCTTCCGGAACTACTTGCATTTGCATTGTATTGCCCTTTAGGATTTTGTTGCGATTGGAATGGAAACTTACCTTTCTCTTGGAAACTGAGAGCAGATGTTAATTTAGTAAGAGTATCTTTAAAATCTGTCATGTTTTGAGCAAGTTAAGTATTGATTGTCTCTTGCTTTTCAATGAATGCATGCAATGTTTCCTCAAGATTTTTTCTAGGAGGTGGAGCATAAGGAGGTGCATATCCATGAGAATTTTGGAAATTGTGGTGTGCTTGAAATGGTGATTGTGAAGTTTGTGCATTGTTGTTCTCACTCTTCCAATTGAAATTTGGGTGATTTATCCAACCATGGTTGTATGTTTGGGAGTATGGGTTGTGGTTGGGCTTTTGGAAACTGTTTAAAGCATAGGCTTGTTCATGGAGACATTCCTTAAAAGAAGTCAAGGTTGGACAATCGTTGGTTCAGTGTTCATTTATTTCACAAATTTGACACACAATGTTTTCTACAGATTTTAATTGACCACTCTTTTTTAATTCTAGTGCCTCGACTTTTATAGCTAAAGATGCAAACTTGGCTTGAAGGTCATGATCTTCCCTAAGGTTGTACATGCCTCCATTAGATGTATGAGATTGAGTTTTACTCGGTGCCTCACAAGTCCCCGCGGTGTCCCAATTTTGAGCATTTTCAACTAACAAGTCTAAGTACTCCATTGCTTCATCAAGGTTTTTATCTTCAAAAGTTCCATTGCACATCAATTCAACCATTTGCCTATCTTTAGGTGTTAACCCTTCATAGAAATGTGAAACCAATCTCCATGTTTCAAAACCATGATGAGGGCAAGTACTAAGCAAGTCTCGATACCTATCCCAACATTGGTAAAATGTTTCTCCTGGTTTTTGAGTGAAAGTGGTGATTTGTCTCTTGAAAGAATTTGTTCTATGAGATGGGAAAAACTTCTTTAAAAATTATTGTTGCATTTCATCCCAAGCACGAATGGATCCTGGTTTTAAATTTTGTAGCCATGTTTTAGCTTTATCTTTTAATGAAAAAGAAAAGAGCTTTAATCTGATGGTGTTCATGCTACAATTTAAATTATTATATGTGTTGCAGACCTCCTCAAATTCCCTTAAATGTAAGTATGGATTTTCCAATTCTAAGCCATGAAAAGAAGGTAAAAGTTGAATAATGCCTGGTTTAAAATTAAAATGAGATGCATCAGGAGGAAAAATTATGCATGATGGTGCACTTGTTCTTGTGGGATTCATGTGGTCTCTAAGTGTTTTAGCACGATTATTCTCATTATTCTCATTATGAAGTGATTGATTATCTTCTTCGGTCATATTTTTTGAAAATGATGAGGATATCCTACAAAGTCTACCACTTGATGTACGTGACCACACTCTCATGCTCGTGTAGGAATAAAATAAAAAAGAAGAAGAAAGCAAAAGAAGGAGGAAGAAAACAAAATAAAAAGAAACAAAAGAAAAGAAACAAAGTTATATACAAGAAAAGTGAAAAGAGAAAATAAAATAAATACTATAATTTATACAAGAACTTACCTCCCCGGCAACGGCGCCAAAAACTTGACACGACTAAAAGATTGATGTCTTCTCCCAAGTGCAGGAGTGTCGAAGTAATAAATAACCCGGCAAGACCGGGGTCGAACCACAGGGAGGTTAATTGTACAAATTATAAACAACAATTATAAACAATAATTATAAACAACAACAATAATAATAGAAGCAATAATAATACTAATAATAATAGTAGTAGTAGTACTAATAATAATAATAATAATAATAATAA
>NW_011500335.1:11639-14394 GCF_000495115.2 Populus euphratica
GCTAATTTTTTTTTATCATATTATTAAATTAATCAAGCTTATTAGATCTAAGTTAAGAAATCATAAAATCAAACATCAAATTGTTAGTGTGAATAAGATTTATGTTTAATAATTGACTTGTAGATTATTACAGCAAAAATTGAAGAACAATACTAATTAAAACATATAATAAGATTGTTTGTATTTTCGATCGTCTACAGATAGATATCTCCAACAATGTAATGTAGGATAAGCTAAAAGTTTGTTCTTTACGTTCTTATGCATTCACGCTAACACAAGGCTTGTAATTTTCTTTTTTTTTTACCTTTAAACACGCTTAAGAATTCAAACAAGAGCCGGTGGAACGAGGATAACTTGATAAGGGTTTAGAAACAAAGTGGGATGAGTTTCTCCCCTAAAGAATTTGAATTTTTCGTAAAGATTAGTTGTGAACGTATCAAGATATGGTTCTCAAGGACGTGTTGTGATGGTAAAAAATTTGAATGACTTGAAATTTATATAATAGGTTTTGAGTTTAATTTAGGGTATATATTTTTTGTAAAAGTCTAAGATAGTTAGGATTTTACTCACTTATCTAAATTTATAAAATATATTTTTTAAAAGGTAGGGTTTTTTCAAATTCAAAAATACAAAGAGTATCAAGATAAGGACGTAAAAACCACTTAAAACCTATCAATGTGTCTTCTGAACTTATAAAAAAGAATTAACAAATCACAATCTTTAATTTATTTATATTCTATAATATGTAAAGATTCATATACGTGGATTCTATTGTGTTATATTTGAAGCTATATATGTTGACAAGTTTACCATAACACTCCAATGTATGAAGCTACAACTCATTTTTGGCTTTTCTAACTTAGACGTTTCATTTTTTTATTTTATCCAAACAAGCTTGAAATTAAAATTATTTGTATAATTTTTTACACTTGTATAAAACGAGATTTTAAATTTAAATTTATATCATGTTTATATACCTTCTCTCTAACTTCTAAATTTAAATTTATAATTCAATAATTTTACACTGTATTTTTATTAGTATAAAATACTATTTATATGAAATATCAATATTCATTAAAATATCTTAAATTAAAAGAAAATTATAAATTAAAAAAAAAAAGAGTTTTTTCATGATTTCTACCTTAGAGGAAAACTATAATATACTTGTGTGTATTTAAATTGCCATGCTGAAGTAGTTTTCTGCAGATTGAGGTTATTTCTCAAAGAATCTGATCATTTTATAAGAGAAAATGAAACATGAGTAAAAGCTTATCAATTAAGGGACATAAGAGCATACCTCAAAAAATATCTTCCTACTATAGAGTTACTTTTATACAAATTTTGCTCCCAAATATATAGTTTGGATTACTCTACTAGGAACTTCCATTAAAAAATTCGTATAAATTAATTATTAAATACCATTGTCTTTTTATTTTTATCATGATTTCCATGGAAGCCATGGTTGAGTTTATATAAAAATCTTTAATCAAGAATTTTTTAAAATCAAGAACAAAATTGAAATAAAATTTTGTTTGGAGTAAAAATTGAAGTCACTACTAAAACTTTTAGATTTATTGATAAAATGTTTTGTTGGTACTTTTACTCTTAGTTCGTATGCATAAATTTTATTGATGGACTTATAAACAAAAATACTTTAAAACTCTCATTGATGATTTGTGATTTGTTGGTGAATCTGCTGGTATAAAATTACCAATGGATTTATTGATGATAAAAATATAAAAAAATAATTATTTATTTCATTCCATCCATATTTTCATTGATGAATATGATATATCATTAATAGAAAAACCATATGTAATTCAATAAATGATTTTTTTTCGCTATTGGTATTTTCCTTGGTAAATTTGGCATATAATCGATAAAAAGATCATATGCCATTTTGTCGATAAATAAACAGTGAAAGTGATATTTGCAGTAATTCTTTTTTAATTCTCTAGAATATACTAATAGAATGAATCTGTCGATAACACCGTCAGTAATAAGTTAAAAATATATATAACTTAAAAAAAAACATCTATTCAATAGAAGAGCAAAATAATGAAATTAATATAAAAATAAAATATTTATAACAAATTTAAAAATTCAGAAGTTCAAATAATATTAATTTAGAATAAAGTTACTGAAAAAGAAGAATAAGAATGAGGTGGGTTTTTGTTGGGATTGCGAGACTAATAAAACAAAAAAACATATATTATATATTTATAATTTTACTTCTATTACCAATAGATAAAGTTCAGTCATTCCAGTCATGAAGCCTGCATAATCAAAGAAAGCGAGTGAAGAAAATTGAAGGATTCAAAGATTAGTATCCCTACCATCTATATAAATATTTACTTCCCATAAACTCTTACAAATTAAACTGAAAGATTATTCGTATTGTCGATCCCGTGTATAGATACATCTCCAACAAGAATTCACACTAACACAACCTTGAATTTATATGCATGCCTTAATGTATTATATGTGGATTCGATCGTGTAATATTTAACAGATTTACTATAAAACCCCATACGTGCCATAAAAAACTCATGCTTTTAATTTGGCTATGACTAAGAAACACGTTCAAATGGGATGTGGCTGCTGGATTAGTTTGAAAGTAGAATTCAGCAGAATTTTATTACGATGGAAGGTCTTTGTTTGAAAGTTACGTGATCGAATCTAGAGATGGGACATTGAATTCAAGCTACGATGGCGATTCGTCTACCCTACAGGTTGCTGTCGAAAGTGGTCCTAC
>NW_011500335.1:19074-28812 GCF_000495115.2 Populus euphratica
TAAATCACTCAATTAAAAGCTTTATAAATGTTATACTTGAATAGATAAACTTTAAGTTTTCTTCTTTTTAAGTGACTAATACATCATTGATAATAAAAAACATTATCAAAGATTTGTCCTTTATTTTATGAAAGCATTCTTATCAACACCAATAACCCAGGCATAACATCCTTAAGTATGTTAGCTGACACTTTTGAGATAACCTTGTAGAGACTTCCAATGAAACTCATATGTATATGTAGTCTTTAAGGTTGTTAGAGCTAGCCACTTTAAGAAGGAGATGAATGAACTATTGATGCCACGAGAAAGGGAATCAATCAAATAAAAGTCATTAACCATATTAAAGATGTCACTTCTCATTGTATTTCATGCTTTCTTAATGAAAAAGAAGTTGACCCCATTAGGTTTAACAACTTTATTATTATCATAGTATTAAATTGCATCTTTAACCTTGTCAAGAGTAAAACATACTTGTAAAGAAATGATCAATGAAGGCAAAGGTTTCTAAAAGTTTAGTTTCAAGAAAGAGTGCCTATATCATTCTTTAAGAGAGTAAATGTTGCTTGAACGCAGCGTCATAGTGATCATCTTCCTTAATCAGGAATAGAATGGGAAAATGGTATAGGTGAAAAGGACAAGGAATTCTTGTCCTTTATTAATAAAAAGAGGGAATGAGTCATCATCTAGTATTTTGATCATTAGAAATCATAACTGGTCTTAGAGTTCGGGTATGGGGACTAGTTGCATAAGAAGAAGGTATGAGCACCCCTAATAAACCTTACATGAGGTAAGCTGTATTATTCATTTGTCTGATATAAATTAAGTTATTATTATATTTTTTTAATCATTGGTTTGTTTATGGTCAAATAAAAGTCCTTCTCAGTAAGGAGACTATTATCTTATTAAATAAAAAACATAATCGCTCTAATATCAATATAAAAATTGTAAACCCCAGGAAAAATAAATAAATAAATGAATAAAAGGGAAGAAATTCATTCATATGATTAAATAAAAATAGAAATTCATAAATTTTTTAATATAAATTTTCAGGTGAAATAATTTGGGACATTATAATAAACTCGATACTATTGAGGGTTGGATTTAATGGAAGAGAATAATACACTTAAAAGAAAAAAAAGGCCTAAACGCAAATAATGGAAGAGAATAATACACTCAAAAAAAATATTTGAACCGTAAGGAGTGAAAATAGGGAGTTTTATACCCATTCTTAAGAAATCAAGAGAGAAACACTAAAATTTCAAGAACTCATCCAAGATTAAGAGTTCATAGATGGGATAAACACTTGAGGGCAAACAATTACTAAGAAATTGAACAAGAAGAAAAGAAAGGAGGGAGTTGAGAATCTGCAATTGGTTGAAGATCAAAATCTTAATTTGTATCGGGTAAGGTGTTCTAAACATGATCTTAAAAAAATTCATTTGTAATTTGATAAAGAATTGATGCCTTGATATTGAATCATAGGTTAGGGTTCTTGGATATAAATTGGGGAAAAAGTACTTATTGTTAAGATTAAGTTAATTCATGGGTGTGGTATGTAGTTTATGAAAGTATTGTTTGAAGGGGAGAGGGAGACGAATCTAGAGAGACTTGTCTCCTGACTTTTGATGAGATTTCAAGTAGAAGGATGATGTAATTAGAATAGGGTTCCTTATAGAAATTTTAGATTTGAATGTTAGTTAACCAAGAAAACTGGTCTTCCTCAATTTGGAGATGTAGAACTCCAATTATAGGTTACCAACTCAGACTGAGTCATGACTGATTATGTAGGGCAGTAAGACTAATTAGTTAATGGGCAATTTTGACTATCTTAGAGGCAAAACTAGGTTCTCCTTCCTTCAGAGAACTTGTAGCCTCGTGTCTTAGCTTTCTAAAAAGATCAATCTCACTTAAGATGAAGTTTTAGAACTTTAGATATAGTAAAAAAAATCTGGTGAGTGTTTAGATAGTAACAGTTCAAAATTAGACAGTAACGGTTAGACAGTAACAGTTCAAAATTGAATAGTAATAGTTGAAAATTAGACAGTAACAGTTCAAAATTAGATAGTAACGGTTGGACAGTAACAGTTCAAAATTAGACAGTAATAGTTGGATAGTAGCAGTTGAAAATTAGACAATAATAGTAGACTTTTTCACATGAATACTATATATAAGAATATAAAAGAATTGAGTCATACGAACACTTGCATATTAAGATACTAACTCTGAAAATATACGTGATATATGTATGCTATTATGAGGAAATGAATATATATAGAAAGTAACATATGAGTAATGGATGAATATGGATTCTCTATAATAACGGCTTGAAGGAATCATAACTAGAAACTTTCTTATGATTCAAGAGGAGCAACTAGGATTGGATCTTCTATTAGGGTAAGTCACGAGAGAGGCGAAGCAGGTGCGTGATTTTTCTCCTATTTGCACTTTTACAATTTAAAATTCTTCTAGTAAATGTAATTACAATAAATGTCGTGTTCAATGTTAATAAAGTCTAGTGATTTACAAGATTAGCTTCGGTTAATGGTATCCATGATAGGATTCCCCGGATATGAATTACAAGATTAGCTTCGGCTAATGTCATCTGTGATAGGATTGTCAGGATATGAATTATATGATTAGCTTCGGCTAATGACATCCATGATAGGATTGTCGGAAAATGAATTTCAAGATTACACTTTGCAAGGTCACCCAGTTCGTGCAAGTAAATAAAAGTATTAAAATTAAGAATATACAAATAAGTGTTAAGTGAGTTAAAAGATTTACAAGCAAAATATAAGTTCTCTGTTAAAATTCTTATGAATTAGATAGAAAATTTATACTTCATCCGTATTCATTACATGAGCATTTATATATTCTTTATCAACATAACGGCATGTTTGTTTATGTAACATGTCTATCAAATATCCATGGAGATTATTAGTTTAGGAACCTACTTTGTGAAGCCTATGTAAATTCTTAACTTAAACAAAAGGGAATTAACACATTTATGTAGTATACTTTTGTGTAAACCTTGATGTATTTATAAAAGTTCAGCTTAGCATGTAGCATTTTAGTTATCTTGTAATTAATCCTTTTAAAATATTTCTTTGCATATTAATATTTCTTTCTTTGCATATTATTATGTTGTAAATGCTTTCTTTGCATATTAATATTTCTTTCTTTGCATATTATTATGTTGTAAATGCTTTCTTTGCATATTAATATTTCTTTCTTTGCATATTATTATGTTGTAAATGCTTTCTTTGCATATTAATATTTCTTTCTTTTAAATTTTATGATATGATGTTTGGACTATATTCATATTGAACCTACTTGTAGGATATATATATATATATTGTGTGGACTACATGAGCTGTGAAATTATAAGACCATATGATGATGGAATTGATTGAGTAAATTGGTAGTAGTAAATGACCTAGGATGTCTTAAATGTAAATGAAACTCTATTAAATTTTTAATAAAAAAATTACTCTTAAATAAAGAGGATGTGTTGGGAACTTTTAACATTGATCGATCGTACAGTCGAACTGTTTCAAAAACAAAACAAACTATCTTTTCATTTAATATCAGAAATATATCTTATATATAAGTTCATAATCATGTATACTAACTAAAAACAAAACTACTATTTTTTTATTTTTTTAAAAATCACAAGCAAGCAAATATTCTGGAAAGGTCTTTTTATTAAGGCAAGCAGAGAGAGGCAGAGAGAGATAGATTCAAAGCAACTTTCATTTGCGTAAATATATGGATACTAACTAAAAACAAAACTACTGTCTTTTTATTTTTTTAAAAATCACAAGCAAGAAAATATTCTGGAAAGGCCTTTTTATTTAGGCAAGCAGAGAGAGGCAGAGAGAGATATATTCAAAGCAACTTTCATTTGCGTAAATATTATTTATTTGAATATTATATATGTGGGCAACTAGCAGGCTCCGGCGAGTACCATTGATATTGTTAAGTCAAGAATGCCATAAGCTAATTCTAAACAAGCCAGCTGCCTCTCAGCTTTTATCACACCTCTGTAACAGGCAATGCCTCCCTTTTTTGTTGTACCCCAATCAGATTTTAGAATTTATTTGTATTTATATTTTAAAAATATTTTTTTATTTTAAATTAAATATTTTTAGTGTTTTTATATTATTTTGATGTGTTGATATCAAAAATAATTTTTTAAAAATAAAAAAATATTATTTTAATATATTTCTAAAATGCACTTTGAAAAATAAAATATTATATGTAAATATAATTACTTTTGCACTGTGCAAAGCATGCACGAAAAATTCACGAAAAATTCATGCCTGTGGGCAGCCTCAGCCAGTTAGGTTAATAGCTTGAATCAGTAGCCAACCCAGCCCCCCAAGAAAAAAACAATTAAGATCGGGCTTGCCTAAGCCTCAGGCCTAAATGACCCAATTTCCTTTGGGCCAAGGGTATGCGGGCAAAACACATCCTTATGACTTTGCCCTTTTTTTTTATTTTTTTTTTATTTTGATATCTAGCCAACGAGCTCCTTTTTTATTTTAGAAAATTCTAGAAAAAAATTATGAATCTTCATTGATTTATTTATGGGCTCCTTGTATCTTTTTATGTTGTTTTATTGGCTTTGCTGTATATTTAATATGTAGACTTTTACTGTGAAATGCGAATATGATATTGTGAAGCCCGAAAATAAAGTATACAAAAAAGAGGCAGGTTTATAATAATTATTATACAAAATAATGCAAAAAACAGCTAAAATAAGAAAAAGGGAGAAAGATGGGGCCAAAATAAAATTACGAAGAAATGGGACTATAAATACCCATTGCTTCTCTTATCCATGACCGGCAGGTTACAAGAAAAAAATAGAGGAAAATTTTTCAGATTTTCCTTCATCAACCCTAAAAGAAAACACCTAAAATTCTATACCTGCACAAACCTTACAATTACTAAGTGGAAAGACAAACTTGGGCAGGAGATTTGCAAGAAGAAAAGTAATAAAATTGTTAAAAGAAGAGGGAGAGGGTGACTATCTATTTGTAGAGGAGAATAGAGGTTAGGAAACTTTAATCAAATTCACAATCAAACCTAAATTTCCTCCTATGAAGTTCTAAACCAATTAGGAAAGCCAATTTAAATTCATAGAAGAATTGTGTATTAATTTGAAATTTGAAAAATTAGGATCTTTGAGTAAAATTCAGGAAAATATGGAATTGATTGAAATTAAATGAGTTGAGCAGCATAGGTCGCTTAAAAAGGATGAAATTATGCAAAGAAGATTTCAACAAAATCAAATACTAAAAGGAAATGGTGGTCGGCCATGGGGTTATAAACAAAGAAGGGAAATTCTGATTTTTGTGTTGTTTTCCTTGTTGCTAAATTGAAATAGCTTTCAGGGGTGTGATTAGTATTTAAAAGTGTATTTTTATCAGGTTCTTATATCATCATTTTGTACTTGAAATATCAATAACTCCTTAACTAAAACATGTTTTATAATAACAAGTCTGATATCATAAAATACCTTTAATTTATGGTAAATATTCATTGTAAATGCAGGCCTATTGCATAAATCAAAGCATTAATTGATGAGTTCAACTACTAAAATTGAAAGGACAAAGAGAGGGTAAAGCTTAGAAAAGAGAGCTGGTTTAGTCCAAACTAGAACACTATTCGGTAATTGGATCATAACTGGAGCTGTAGAACTTTGATTTGGGTCTGCTTTATATGGATGAAAAGCTAAGACAGAGGCCTAAAACTTTTATATAAAAGGCAAAATTAATTCTGCTATTTGGAAGTTCAAATTTTAGCAACAATGTAGAAGTCCAATTTTGTCCTACAGCCTAGACACTGTTCAGTATTTAGCTTATATCTCAAGTACTGAAAATCCAAATGACCTTAATTTTTTTTCTGGAAAGCTGAGACAATTTTCTAGAACTTTCATAATTTAAGTCTGTTCAAATTCTGACGTTAGCAATAATGTTTTTAGCAAACAAGAAGATAAGGATTGTCACAAAGTCAAGATGTGGCCCCCTACTCAACAATTAGTCATCAAATCAATAGTTCCTAATTTTAGCCTATAAAATGAGGCATTGCTATGCATTTAAGCATTTGGTTTTCAATCAAGATCATGCTCTTGTTGTCTTTTTATTGTAATGCTTAAGTTTTATTTATATTAATATCTTGTTTATGCTTCTCATTTTCTTTCCTTTACTTAGTTAACTTTTATGTTATTTATGTTCTTATCTTGTTTATTTATGTTTCTTTTTTTTTATTATGTTTAGTTAAGTTTATTATATCAATGTGAAAAAGTTACACTAATGGTGTAAGAATAAGTATTATATAAACTCAACATGAACCTTAATATTTGATACTAACATATTTTATATTTGTTATCTTGTTTACTTTTAACAATTTGCTTGTTAAATAGTTAATCTAGATTTATGTTGTATAACCCTTACAATAAATACTTGGCACTTTCATAGTCCAAACCGTATTGTATAACCGACACCTGTGCTATGAAAAGAACTTGATTTGTTGTTAACATAAGTTATAATCATAAATACCTAACAACATTTATAAGTATTAGTGTTATTCGAATAAGATAACTAATGTAATCATATTAACAACTTATAATTCGATTGGAACCTTCTTTGTGTGTGGTTTCCAATTGAGTAATAAAAAGAGTTTATACTATATTTATTTGAAATATCATTAGTCTCTAACATTGACATTTCATTGACATTTGTTTTTATCATTGTTTGATTCTCACATTGATCTTCCATCTCAAAATTCTTATCAACATCTTTATTATTATTATTATTGTTGTTGTTGTTGTTTATAATTTATACAATTAACCTCCCTTTGATTCGATTCTAGTCTTATCGGGTTATTTATTACTTCAGTACTTCTGCACTTCAGAGAAGTATTTTAATACCAGATTTATATTTTTATAATATAAAAAAATTCAAACCATAAACTAAATACACGAAAAAACTACCAATATTACTCGTTTTTTTTTTTTGCTGGTCCAGTCGGGTCACTGGTACTGGGCACTGTTGCAGATTTGCATGCGTGAATTACTCACGCATGCAATGCATAGTGCGAAGGTAATTATTTTACCTTCGCACAGTGCCCAAATCCTTCAAGTAAATGCAAAAACATAACAAGGAAAGAAAAATTTCCTTGGCGAGGCAACGGCGAGAGGTGAAGTGGAGGAAGATGACTAGTTGATGCTCACGAAAGACGTCCATGCTCGCTATTCACGGTGGAGTCAAGTTTGCTGGCTGTTGTCACTGCTAGTTTCAGACGTGGTTGCAAACGAAATGGGAAATGGTGGCCCGCTGGCTGGTCGATATTTCTCCTCTGTTTCTCGTGTTGTTGGAAGGAGAGGATGGCTTCTGCTGATTCTGCAACTGCAGCTGAGGAAAGGTGTGGCTTCTGCTGGATCTATCACTGTGACTGAGGAAGGATATGGCTGCGGAGGAAGCTACAGCTGGGCAAGTGGCTTAGCTCGTTTCTGGTTGTTGTTGGTGCTGGCCATGGTTCAGCAAAAGAGGTGTTGCTAACTGCTGGGATTTTTCGAGGGAGGCCAGTCTAAGGTTCTGGTGTTGTTTCTTTATTACTGTCAGGGGAAGGGCTGGCTGTGGCTTCTGGTTTTGAATGTTTATCAGGCGGGGCTGAGCTGAAGGAGAGATGGGATGGGTGGAGAGCTGTTTCCTGGGGTTGTGTTGACAGAGAGTGAAGGCTTGTAAGTAGTGTTCACAGTGGTTACAAGCTGGGGGAGTGAGGTCTGGCGAAGGGAGAAGAGAAGCTTGTATGCAGAGGGAAAGTTTTGGTTAAGAAAGGGAGAGGAGCAGTGACGACTGTTGTGGAGAGGGAGAGTGGCGTTGGCTGCCTCTTCGTTGGGAGAGAAGACCATGAGTTTGTGTTCAGCTGAAAAGGGAAGGTCGTGCATATGGGGGCTGAGGGAGGAGAAGAAGATAGCTGGGGGGGAAGTCTGCGAACTAAAAAAACAACAGGGAGAAAGGGGTGATGGCTTGGTTTTGGCCGGGAGAAATTTAGATTTTTATTTTTGTGGTTGCCTAAATTTCTCTCTTTAAAAAAAATTGTCCTCTGAAAATTTTCTTCTTCTTTATATATTGTTAGAGGTTCATTTATATAAAAAATCTCTATATGTGCTATTCAATGAAACATTGCAATAATTATTGCAGAAATTGTCTAAGACATTTTTTGATCTAGTCTCTATTTTTTCAATTCCTTCAACGAAACCAATTACTTTTCAAAGTTTAAAATTGGTTCTTAATTAACTTGATAAATTCTTGAAACATTAAATCGGGTCCCTCGATTTAGACCTACAAGCTAAGGTTAGGATCCTTCTCGC
Source organism: Populus euphratica (assembly GCF_000495115.2). Classification (NCBI taxonomy): domain Eukaryota; kingdom Viridiplantae; phylum Streptophyta; class Magnoliopsida; order Malpighiales; family Salicaceae; genus Populus; species Populus euphratica. The sequence continues at coordinate 27,455 of NW_011500335.1, forward strand.
GACAGGATTCTCTACTTTCATGCTAGAAATCAAACGGGAATATCTCAAGCTTCTGATATTGAAATCAAGTAATTCAAAAGCTCAAATTCATTTACGCGTCCTGGAATACAACTTTGATGAAGGATTCGAAGTGAGATAAAATCATTTTGAAGAACAAAATCTAGCAGCAATCTAGGTGGTCAAAAAGGGTTTCTTGATTTGACAATACCAAGCATCCAAATCTGACTGAGAGTCTGCCATAAAAAGAGTGACCCCTAGGACCCAATAAAGATGTAGGTCAATTCTTTAACATGTCATGAGTGACATAATATAGTTAGGATGGTCAGATATCATACGAAATGAAGTCAGAATCAGAGCTTAAGCTGGAACAAAAAAATTACGACAACAGCAGAATTAATTTTTTTTTTAAAATGCAAATTCTGAAAGTTTTATCCAACCTTAAAAACAAGATAAAGAAGGAACAAATTTAGCATTATGAGGATTTCTATTCATTCTAAGAAACCTGATGATTTTCGCAGCAAAGGGGAAGTATAAAAAGAGTAGAAAACAGCTTTAACAGGGTTTGAAAAAAATATTTCTTTTTCCTCTTCTTGTCAATTTTTTAGCAAATGTAAGCTACACTTATACACTAGTTCAAAAGGGGTATACACCATCTCCATCACATGGGGTCCAAAATTGAGTAACAACAATTATTATTGTTGATGTTGCTATTGTTGTTATTTATAATTTATACAATTAAACTTCATGTGGTTCGACCCCGGTCTTGCCGGGTTATTTATTACTTTGACACTCCTACACTTGGGAGAAGACATCAATATTTTGGTCATGTCATCAGGTATTTATGTTAATAACTTATGTTAACAACAAATCAAGTTCCTTTCATAGCACAGGTGTTGGTTATACCATATAATTGCGCTACGAAAGTGCCAAGTATTTGTTGTACCAAGAGTTGTTCAACACAAATCTAGATTAACTATTTAACAAGCAAGATATTAAGACTGAGTAAGATAATAAATACAAAACATGTTAGTATCAAATATTAAAGTCCATGTTGAGTTATACTATACTTATTCTTACACCATTAATATAACTTTTTCACCTTAACATAATAAACTTAGTTAAACATTACGAATAAGAGAAATATAGACAAACAAGATAGGAACATAATTATATAAGTATAGTAAAGGAATATATAATAGGTATCTTATATTTATTAGATATGTTATTATAGGCCTACATTTAAGATGAACATTTACCATAAATTAAAGGTATCTTATATTTATTAGATATGTTATTATAAAACATGCTTTAGTTAAAGAGTTATAGATGCTTCAAGTGCAAAATGATAATATTGATGA
>NW_011500335.1:30404-30585 GCF_000495115.2 Populus euphratica
AAATTGGAGCCACTTAAAAACATGAATATTATAGAAAATTGTCTCAGCTTTCTTATGTAAAAGATTCAGGTCATTTGGACTTTTAGAACTCTAGATATGTGCCAAACACTGAACAGTACTCGGGTTGGAAGACAGATTCAGACTTCTTTGTTGTTGCTATAATTTAAAATTGAAAATGTCC
>NW_011500335.1:33034-33431 GCF_000495115.2 Populus euphratica
ACACCACCCCCCTATATGTAAGCTAGCTAGAGTCTTACATGCACTTTCTCTCTCTCTCTCTCTCTCTCTCTTTATTTATTTATTTATTTATTTTTGAAAAAACATGTGTATGTATAGGTAGTTATAATTGTGGCTCACATCTTCCTTTGGTTTTACGTCCAAGAATGGCTTAAATGCCCTCTATGGGTCGGGGATAGGCTTCCCATCCAGTTTTCTTAAAAATTGGCAAACAAGGTCTTTTTTAGTCAGATTTATAAGACTAGGTCGATCATGTTCTTTATAAAATGGGGTCATAAATCATGAATTGCATGATGCACATCTCTACTAGGATCCATCTCATGAGTTAATAGAAGATTATCTAAAGACTCCTTACTCGGGTCATCCTTAATGAATTGTA
>NW_011500335.1:33786-52322 GCF_000495115.2 Populus euphratica
TGGAAACCAAGATGCCTAAATGCATGGCAAATGCCTCCTTTTATAGGCCCAAATTAGGAACTATTGATTTGATGACTAATTGATGAGTGGGTGGCCAACTCTTGACTTGGTGACAATCCTTATCTTCTCTTGTCTGCACAAAACATCATTTATAACGTCAAAATTAGAGCTACTTAAAAATGTGAAAGTTGTAGGAAATTATCTCGGCTTTCTTGTGTAAAAACTTCAGGTCATTTAGACTTCTAAAACTTCAGATATGGACTAAACATTGAACAGTACTTGGGTTGGAAGACAGATTTGTACTTTTTGTTGTTGCTACAATTTGGATCTTGGGCTCCATATGAAAGTTGTAGGCTTATGTCTTACCTTTCCATCCATATAAAATAGACCTATATCTGAGATCTACAGCTCCAGATATGACCCAATTACCAAACAGTGTTCTGGTTTGGATTGCACCGACATCTCTTTTCTAAGTTTAGTCATCTCTTTGTCCTTTCAATTTCAGTTCTTAAATTCATCAATCAATCCTTTCATTTATGTGATAGGCCTGCATTTAAAATGAACATTTACCACAAATTAAAGGTATCTTATATGATTAGATATATTATTATAAAATATGTTTTAGTTAAGGAGTTATTGATACTTCAAGTGCAAAATGATGATATAAAACCATGATAAAAATGCACTTTTAAGTACTAATCACACCCCCCAACCAGCTTATTACTGACTTGGCGACAATCCTTATCCCCCTGTTTGTAGAAAACATCATTGTTAATATCAAAATTTGAACAAATAGTCTTTATGAATGTTCTGGACAATTTTCTCACCTTTCCAACAAAATAAGAATAAGGTCATTTGGAGTTCTAGAACTCAAGATATGAGCTGAACATTAAACAGAGTTTAGGTTGCAAGACAGGTTTAAACTTCTCTTTTGATGCTAAGATTTGGACTTTCAAATAGCAGAATTGAGTCTTAGACTCTCATGATTGTTTTAGGCCTTTATCTTAGCTTTCTAGCCATATAAACCAAACTGAAATCCAAGATCTATAGCTCCAGAAATGACCTAATGAATGAATAGTGTTTTAGTTTAAATTGAATCAGCATCTCTTTTCTAAGCTTAGCCTTTTTCTTTGTCCTTTCACTTTCAATAGTTAATCATATCAAATCATATCAATCAATCATTTGAATTGTGAGATATGTCTAGATTTAAAATGAGCATTTACCATAAATTAAAGTTATCTTATATTATCAAACTTGTTATTATAAAACGTGCTTAAGTTAAGGAATTTAATGATATTTTAAGTGCAATATAATGATATAAAGATTTAATAAAAATACACTTTTAAGTATCAATCAAGCACCACCAACAACAGCGGCACCACCGTCAGAAATAGAAAAAGAATTAGAGAAAAAGAGGGAGTGAAGGAAAAAAGAAATAACATAAAGAAACAGAGAAGAAGAAGAAGAAAAATTGTCTACAAGCCACCCTCAGCTCCCTAGTTCATAACCACAACGCCACCGCCACCAGCGAACACCATTGAGAGCCATTGCATGTCAACTTCTGACTCTTCTACTTCTTCAGTTTCATTATCCCTTCTCCAATATTCTACAAAATGAATAGTAGAGAGTGAATTAATTCATATCCACTATTCACATTATCCGTGGAGAGCTTCTCCACTATTTGCTAGGCCAAACAGCACAGGCCCAAACCAAAATAGTTGGACCAAGTCCAGCCCAATCCAAAACAATCCCTGACTTTCCTACGAATTCTTTCTATCAAATTTTTGTTTAATATTGGTATTAAAATGTTTGGTTTTCTCTAAAATATTATAAAAAAAAAAATTATAAAAAAAATGTCCTGTTTTTTTATATGCAGCCAAGTTTCTCAACAAAAATCATATCATATTTTCATACAATAAAAATTCAAAAATATATTTTAGCATGCTTTTTAGCTTTAATAACCAATTTATTAAAGCCACGAGAACTAGGCTAATATTTCAAAAAACACCTAAAAAATATTTTTCTTTGTTTTAGTATTTGGAATTACAAATTTATATGCAAGACGTATTCTTGATATTAAAAATATAGTTTTTTTATAGATATTAGAGCAATTAGATTTTTACCAAATAAGATAAGGACTTCCTTACTAAGAAGGACTCTTCTTAAACTTTAGATAGATCAACAACTAAAAAACACAACCCTATCTTAGATTTTATCAGACAATCAAACAATACAGCTTACTTTAGGTAGGTTATATTTGGGGTGCTAATACATTTTCTTTACGCAACCAAACCCCGTACCCAATTTCTAAGACCAGTTAAGGTTTCTAGTGACCAAAATATAAGATATAGACTCTCATTCTCCCTTACCATTGATAAAAAAACAAGAATTTTTTGTCTCCCTATATTCACCAAATACATACGAGAGTGAACAATCATTACAACGCTGCACACGTACAGCAGCTCTTAATAATTTTTGTATCTTGATACACCAGATGGAGTATAGTAGAATATTCTTAATGAAATATCACCTATATGAGTGAGAAATATAGTTGTTTCTTTGAGAATTTCAATAAAGGCTGAATTTTCTAAAGCTCTCATAAATCCATGAGTTGTCCAAGGCCATAATACATATTGCTACCCAATTTTTTACCTAGTTTTTTGATAATTTTTTTAGAAAAAACAATGAAAACCCCAAAAACATGCATTCTTGATACATTTGCATTTTCAACGTCATTTCAAAAGAATTTAAATGTCAAAGTTCATTGAACACTTTTGATTTTTAATGCATCGTTTTCAAAGTTATTGATTTTCCTCATTTAAATCAATATTGATATTGCTCGTCTTTTAAAAAAATCAAAATTTACAAAAAAACAAGGAAAAAAGAAAGAATTAAGGGATAGTTTGGAAACCTAGCAACATTTTACCTGTAATATAAGTATAAACCAAACAAAGAGGTGGGAATTAAAGGCAAAGAAAATTTTGGGAGAGACAATTTTCAGAAAAAAGGGAGCTAAACACAAAAAACCCTGAAGATAAAAACCCTAAACCCATCTCTACTAAAGGGAGGCAGCCGCCTCTATCCCCCTCTACCATTTTCAGCACCTCTCCTTTCTCCAACAACACAGAGCTTTCCTTTCTCAATTGTCCCCATCTTCCTTACAGAACAGAGTCATTCCCCCATTTTCGCCGACCCCCTTCATTGTCAGCCATAGTAGAGCCATCCTCACTAGAGATCCAGCAGCCCACACACGAAAGCGCCCAAGCAATACCCTCTTCTCCACAATGAAGCCAGCCTAATAGACGACAGCAACAAAAGCCATGAACCCAGCATTTCCCTCTCCTAGCCAACCACAACCACAAACCTCCCTTTTCTTGTTGCATTGAGGCCAATCTTCCCCTTCCTTTAATTGTTCCTCTCCTATCCCCATCTTCCCCCGATTTGTCCCCCTTCTTCCTCCAGCTCGATCCCTCTTCATCACCAGTAGTCCTTTGTTTACCTCAACACCAACCAAAGAAGAAAGAGAAGAGAAAGGAGTCAAAGTTTAATATGGTCTGTTCCCTTTCCTTAGACCTTTGTTTACCTCACCACTTGTCAATAAAAAAAGAGGGGTCAACAATCTATGCAATCCAGTGGGTTTCTAACCTTGCGAGTTGTCGAGTTGTCACTCCCTACTCTCAAGTGGCAGCCAAAACACAGCAGCAACATAAATGCGATAAAAACCCAGTCGCCAACAGCCCTTTGGTCATATCGCTGACCACCTAAAATAGAGAAAAATGGAAAAAAAAAATCTATAAAGAGAAGCAGATCTAAAAAAGGAGAAGGGAGAGAAGCAAATTTGTAAACAAAGGAAGAAAAAACTAAAATCAACTATTGTTTGTACATTTTTCTCTTGTTCCAGGTGATGGTGATCCTCACCGTTGGCAGGAAAGAGAAGAGGGGACAAAGCCATTCCAGATCCCCCTGGTTTCTTGGATTTTCTTGTGGTGACGGGTGAACCCACTCACTGTTAGTGGTGGTGGCACGTGAAGAAGATGCGTCGCCACTGTTCTTGTAGTTTTAAAAGGTCTTCCCTGCCATTCCTGTATTGTTTTAGGTCTATTTGTAAATTTTAAATTGTTTAAAGTTTAGTTTGGTTTATTTTGAATTATTGATATTTGTAAACCTATAATTATGAACCTGTAATAATAGGTGTGAGGAAACATAGTAAAAGTGAATGTGTGTTTGTATTTTTTTTATGGATGTTTTTTTATGATAAACAAAAAATACAAAAGAAGAATTTAATGTTTTGATTTGCTTAAGGTCAAGGATTACAAGCTTATATATAAGATATATTCTTGATATCTAACAACAAGACAAAACCTTTAAACCTTCTATAACATATCAAAACCACGAAGCAACTTACCTTAGGTAGAGTGCGTTAGGGGTGCTGATACCTTCTCTAGTTACAACTAGTATCTTACTCTTGAATCTCTAATAAAGACCAGTACACTTAGGTTTTCTAGTAACCTTAAAATGAATATTAGGTAGCAACTCCCAAAACAATCAAACAAATGATGAAAATCATCATCGACATCGCGTGTAGACATGTAACAACACACACAATAGTGAAAACCAAATAAAATCTCTAGGTAAAGAACTATGCAAGTATTATTATCTTGGTTTATATAAAAAGCTGAATAGTTCAAGACGTTGCGTTCACTATTTAGTTAAGTAAATCCAATATTATTTCACTAAGAAATGTTCAAAGCAAAAAATTATCTATTCTGATGTAGTAATTTACCAAAACAATATCTTTTCACAAATCTTTGAGTCATTTTCAAATTGGTGAGACAATTTCCATTCATGTGGGGGACTATTGAAAATTTGTTTTAAATAAACAAATTATAGGTGAATGAGAAATTAATCTCAAATAACCCTTGGTTTTCCCACTGAAAGAACTCTTAGTTTTTCTATATTTAATTCTTGATATATGATGGCTAATCAATAGTTGATAATGGTGAGAATTAATTCTTTAACATTTTAGCTTCCAAAATCCACTATAAAAAAAGGTGAAGAAAGAGTTTAAAGTAAGAATTTTTCATATTTTTACACACCTTTCCTCACCTAATATTTTAGTGTTTTATTCTCAATTTATGCTTTAATTTTCTTTTCAAATCTAGAGCTTAGATTCATATTATTGAGAGATATTTGATTTCATATTCTTTGGTTCAAAGACCTTGGTTTAGGAGTGCATCTAAACCAAGATGGCGGTGTTGAAATCTTGGGGGGAGGCATATTGTGTACATTCCAGTTGCACAAATGATAAGCAAGCTTTAAGGATAAAGAATTCATCATTGACAACAACAAAGGATTTATTATTTTAAAATATGTTAACAAATAAATACTTTTTTTGTTTTAATTTAAACATAGTTAATTTAAGTTTATTTCTCTTGAGTTTATAAATTTAAAATTGTATAAATTATAATATTTTCTAAAATATATTTTGTTTAGCATGTCTTTATGATAACAAATTACCCATCCATACTAATTATTTTTTAACTACAATCTGGTTACGATAAACTAAATATATTTACGAACTTCTATCTACAAAGGAAATGGCAGCAATGCTTTATATAACATGAGTGCTTTGAATTTGAATTGCACGTTCACAAGGGCATGAGGAAGATATTTCAAGAAAATGACTATCAAGGAACAATCTAATCCTTTCCTTTCCTTTTTTTTTTTTTTACAAGGAAAAATAGTTAAGCAAAAAAGAATAGAAATTAAATAGAAATCTCCTATCAGAACCATGATTAACCATTAATCGTCAAGGTGTTTTCTCAAAATACACCAATTTACCTGTTATTAGTAGATAAAATAATTTCCTTCACTTGTGAATCCCAAACAATTAAGGGTCAATATAAAAAAAACTTAATATAATTTATTCAAAGTTGTTCTTCATTTTTAAGCTCACAGCCTTAGCTGATGTGACTACACATGGTAACTCATTTTTAGTGATCAAACAGCTACAGTCTAGTTTGGGATCTGTTTCTGAACATGCTAGGAGGTGGGGAAATTAGGCAGCTCATGCATTCGCAAGATTTGCTCTTTGAAACAATGGCGATGGGGCTTGGGTTGATGAACCTTCTATTTGAATTTCTTCTATCATATCTTTGGATGTTGTTTGTTCTGATTAATAATATAAACTGGCTACTCCATCAAAAAAACAAAACAAGAATATAAAATTCAAGAGAGGACTAATGAAATTTATATTTAAGGATTAAATAGATAGTTTGTAAAACTGTTTAGATTAAGTAATTAATTTTATTAAACCGCAAGGATTGAGTTGTAATTATTAGCTCCATATATTTAATATTTTATAACTTAGGTCATATAGTTTATTAAAATAATTTAATTAATATCTTTGATATTAAATTAACTGGGGAAGGAAATCAGTATTCCTCTTATCACAAAGTATCACAAAGAAGTAAAAGAATACTTTGTTTTTATTATTATTTTAGTTTTATTATTTAGCTCATTTGATTTTTTAAAAAGTTGAGTTTCATAATTTATTTTAGTTTATTTTCTATGAGATTATCTCAATTTCATAACTTGAGTCATAAGTTTTATGAGTTAACTCAATTAACTTTTTTTTCTTTATTATAATTGATTTTTTAATTTTATTATTTATCACTTGGATTGATTACAAATTAAGTTTTATTATTTATTATTTATTTTATTTATATAATGTTATTTTATGACCATAATTAAGGACTTGGCAGGTTAAATTAGTTTGACTTGGGTTTTTTAATTGATTTTTTTTAATTTCAACTTTCAATGTTGGATTAATTGAGGATTGAGTTTTATAATTAATTTTGATTTTTTTATTGGGTTATCTTGGTCTCATAATTCAGATCTGTTAAGTTAATCTAAGTTGACTCTGATTTTTTTAATTGATTTTTTTAATTTTATTTTTTAATATTGGATTGATTGAGAATTATACTTTAATATGTTTTTTTTTTTATGAAGTTATCATAATCTCATGACTCAGATCATAGATTTTACATGCTAACTTGAGTTGATCTTGATCGTTTTAATATATTTTCTTTTTAATATTTTTTGTAAAAAGAGATGTCATCTTGAAAAAATAATTACTGAAACTATTTTTTTCTAATTATTCAAGTTATTTTTAATCTTGTCAAGTTAATAGAGTCACATCAAATCACTTTCTACACGGTTTAATTTTTTTTTTCTTGAAAACACATTAGGAATACCTATATATTTTTTAAAATTAAAAAAATAATTATCCTACTAAAACTTAATTGAATAACCTTTTATTATTTATTAGTAATGTTCATGATTAATTTAGTAGCATTTTATATTAAAAAGTTCTCATCAATCTTTTCATATTATTCCCTTTCTTTTTTATTTAAAAAAATAAAAAGGCTGAAAAGAAATTATAAATGGATCTAGGAAATAGGAATTATATATTTAAATGATGAAACCACTTGGACTATTAATTACCTTTCGCGAACTACAGGGACTAAGCTGTAATTAATTCCTTTAAAACCAATCCCTAAGATTTAGATACTTATAACCAGGTCCTTTATTATTAGGATTAATTAATTATTACATGTATTATGAGATTAAGCTTCCTCAACCTGTAGTTTTTTTTTCTTTGAAAAATTACCTATTTCCTATCAAAAAAATTCCCATCTTATTTACCTCTCTGTTTTTTTTTCAAAGATAAAAAAAATAAAATAGAAAAGAAAATGGAATTGATGAGAAACCCTACAAGGACTAAGTTTCCAATCTTATAGAACTACAGGGATTACGTTATAATTAACTCCTCACATTTTAAAAGAGCTCGTCAGTGTTAAAGGAAAACACGTACGAAAAGCCCTATACCCTTATGCTGGATTTCAAAAAATCTAACAGAACTGCTTGCTTTCTTTCCAGTAAAACCACACTGACTTGGAATTTTCTGCTCAATCAATAATGGGTTCGGGTGCGTTTTCAATTTTATAGCATCCAAGTCACTTAATTAGCAAAACCCCATGTATAAATTCTGTTATTTTCTTATTTTTAATTGTTGCGAATGTATTTTCAGATGCAGATATGGAGGATTATGGGTTCGAATACTCAGACGAAGAGCCTGAGGAACAGGATGTTGATATTGAGAATCAATACTACAATTCTAAAGGTTCTTTCTTTTCCTTTTTTTATATATTTTCTATTGCATGGGTCTTTAATTTCTTATTATTTGTTATTGTTATTTGGTGCATAATCAGGTGTTTTACTTGATAATCAGTAATGGGTTTAGTTGGTTTTAGGAGAAATTGATGTTGGGTGATAATGCTTGTTGAAGTTTATCTGTTCAAATTATTGGTTTTTTTTCTCTCTTAAATTTGGGTTGGATTTGATTTTAATAAAAAAAAAAAAAAAACTATTTTTTCTAGTAAAGGTTAGTAGAAATTTGGGTGCTTTTGAAGTGGTAACCTTTAGGATGTTTCTTTGGGTACTATTGTGTTTAAATTAAGCAATTTGGTCTCAAAGAAGTTTCGGAATGATTTTTCTGTCCTGAAAGGGTGATTATAGTCACAAAGTCTCATCAGCCTGTATGTAGATAAACAAGTGGTTGCTGTATGTTTTGCTTTTATCATTGTTGTATTTCAAATCATGATTTTTTTCCCTTCTCGTTATTATTTGTTTTCTTGGTTGAACAACTTTGTTGCATGATATTTATATTCTTTAGTGGGTTTAATTAGGCAACATCGTTGTAGCTTTATCTGCTAACTTGTGAATAGTAGTCTTAATGTAGTCAATTATTAGTTGTTCTCATCAGGTTTTTGTAGATGTAATTTTGCTTTTCCTTTATTTTGTTTCCATGCGAAGGTTTGGTTGAAACAGATCCAGAAGGAGCACTTGCAGGTTTTGCTGAGGTAGTTAGCATGGAACCAGAGAAGGCAGAATGGTGAGTGATTTTGAACCGTCTTGTGAATGAAATCGGATTCAATATTATATGCAGAATGCAATTACTTAATGTTTTTGATATTGAGCATATAACTCTCCATTTTTACCTTTCACTCTATCCCGTGCATTTTAATTCAGATTTTTTAAGAAAATTAATAATCATTAGAAGGATGGAGGAATCCCATGTGCAAATCAAGTTGGCAAACATTTTCTGCAATTGAGCTTTTGGTGATGTGGAAAAATCATCATAGTCGTGTGTTTTGTTGATCTTGTCCTAGCATGGTGTTACAACTGCACTAGTGAAATCCTATCAAGCTAAGGTGTTTCTTGTACTTTATATATACAAGTGAGAATCGTTGTGTAGCATGAGCTTTCTGTAGCTAGCAGACAAGTGGATGACTTGGCTAAAGACCTACTTGTTTAAAACTAATTAACCATACATAATTGTACAGAGGTATTGTGGGTTTGAAGCTATCTTTTCTAGAGAAAACCACTTTGAGAGTTCATTCAAGTGGTATTCTGAAAAACATGAGAGACACTCCTTTCCATCCAGAGACCAAGTGGGTTTTACTTCTAAATTTGTGTGATATACAGGTCAATATATGTCATGCATGCATGTACTCTCTCACTTAATATAAGTAAATTATTCCAGTTCAATATGTGGCAGTCTAATTGACTTTAGAGGAAGTTGAAAGGTCTTTTTTTTAAGAGAAATGGCATGAATGGATAACTGGACAATCATATCTCTTCCTTTGTCTGCTAATATTTTGTCAATGCTCTTGATATTTTAAAATACTTTACTCAGTTGGAGAGATGTCATGAAAGTAGTTAATAACCTTTCACTACGTGCTGCTATTCAAATTGTTTCTCTGTTCTTATGAGACAAAGACTGTTTTATATTTTCTTGTCTGCTCCACTAATTTCCTAGAGTTATTTATTTTTTTAAGGCGATGTTTGATAATAAAACAAATCTTCATCTTGTTACCAGGGGATTCAAAGCATTAAAACAAACGGTTAAGCTTTATTATCGATTAGGGAAATATAAAGAAATGATGGAAGCATACAGGGAGATGCTAACATACATCAAATCAGCAGTGACTCGAAATTACAGTGAGAAATGTATAAACAATATCATGGACTTTGTTTCTGGATCAGCTAGTCAGAACTTCAGTCTCCTGCAAGAATTTTATCAGACCACTTTGAAGGCCCTTGAAGAGGCAAAAAATGAGGTTGGAATTCATCATAATCTTCTTAGTGCCCTTTATGTCAAGATGTTTGTTTACACTGTTCTTGTGTTCTACAGAGACTTTGGTTCAAGACAAATCTTAAGCTTTGCAAGACTTGGTTTGATATGGGTGAATATGGGCGGATGAGTAAGGTGCCTTGTCTTTTTCATTTTCTAGCTCTCCTTTTTTATTGATCTGTAGTATTAGTTATGCAATTGATTCATTGTACACAACAGATTCTGAAGGAACTCCACAAATCTTGTCAAAGAGAAGATGGTACAGATGATCAGAAGAAAGGTAGCCAACTTTTGGAAGTGTATGCAATTGAGATTCAAATGTATACCGAAACCAAGAATAACAAAAAGCTCAAGGTAAGGATTTTCCGGTATTTAGTTTGTGTTTCTGCATGTGTATTTAGAACTGGATGATATAGTCTATACTGCAACAATTGTATGGCGCTTTCCTAATCTCTGTGAAGGTTTTATACCACTTAAACAAACATGCAGGCTTGAACTATTTTCTAGCCTTGAGGGTTGTTTTCTTTTTCCTTCAACATGCTTCGTTGACCATATGCTTTTGTGAAGTTTGTGAAATATAGTGCCATGTTCATGTAACAAGTAAATTCATTATTTTTTTCAGCTGATAACATGAAATTTTAAATTTGATTTATACTGGGCTTAGAGGACAGGTAATTTTAGGAGCTAATGTCCTGCTTTCATAATTCATTAATGAATATTTCTCAAGGTGCATGTGTTAGCTTTTAGGGAAGTCGGAAAAAACAGCAATGGAAGCACTCCTCAACCTGTATATTAACCTAATTGAGTAGGATTTCATGGTATTTGTGGAATTTGAACACAATGCTATGGTTTTTTATTATTTAGCAGTGCCAAATTGACAAAATTGTTAGGACTGTTAAGTCTTAAGAACAGGATTCAATTTTTTCTTAAGATATGGTGTTGATACTAAACTCAACATACACATGGCTTGTATCTGGGTTTCTCTGTTAACGTAGTTCAATTTTGGTATCCAGTATGGATTATATACTAACTTACATTAGGGATTTCTCATGTAAATATATTGCTTGTTTTGAATGGAAAATAAAGGATGTTGAGATTGCCTGAGTCATATTATTGTTAATATTGCTTCTCTAATTTTCATGTTATGCACTTTATTTCTTCTGTTTGGTTGACTTAACATACTTTTTTATGATGATTTAACATGAGTATTAGATTCTTTTGATTGATCATGTAATTGTTTATTAAAAATTTCCAGCAATTATACCAAAAGGCACTGGCTATCAAGTCAGCAATTCCACATCCAAGGATCATGGGAATAATCCGTGAATGTGGAGGGAAGATGCATATGGCAGAGCGTCAATGGGCTGAGGCAGCAACAGATTTTTTTGAAGCTTTTAAGAACTATGATGAAGCTGGGAACCAGAGACGCATACAATGCTTAAAGTATGTCTGCCTTCTCTTCTAGTTTTTTTCTTTTTTTCTTTTATTTTATTGTGTCATGTCATCATCCTCTCTCCCTCTCTCAAAGTATTAGTTTGTTTTGGTATCATCTACATCTTGACTCCTCAAAGTCTCAGTTATAAGCTTAGCTGGTTCAGTTATACGAGCTCTCTTCATCCTGTTGTTCTATGTTTACCAACAAAATTTGGTTTATTGAGTGAAACAAAATGCATCAAGACATTTGAAGGACTTCCTTCAGGAAAAAAGAAAGAAAAAAAATAGCGTCAATTGGAAATAAGCTTTTAAGATACAAGTTAGAAAAACTCACCTAAATTCCAGAGGAGTCAAAGAAATTTGCAAGATGCACTATCATGGCTTGCCAACTAATTCAAAGCATCTGGATACAAGTATAAAGTAACAAAATGTGGATTGAGAAATGGATTATATACATCATCAATGTGACATGCAATCATTTGGGTGATTTTCTCACAAGATATGTCTTGCCTTTACATTGCATCAATAGTCCATCATCAATGAGATCTCTTCCTGGATGAGAACTGCTGTTATGCATTTTGTCAAACATTTAACCATCTAAGTTTCATGGTTGACAGATACCTGGTTCTAGCTAATATGCTGATGGAATCTGAAGTTAATCCTTTTGACGGTCAAGAGGCAAAGCCGTAAGTACATTCATCATATATTTTACCCTAAAATTTGAAAGTATGGTTTTATTTATTCTTCTCCAACTCATCTGTGCATTCTCTAATGTTAATTACTCTTCAGATATAAAAATGACCCTGAGATTTTGGCAATGACAAATCTCATAGCTGCATATCAACGAAATGAAATATTGGAGTTCGAGAAAATTCTCAAGGTATGGTTAGTGGACTCTGATGGCAACTTTATCCTTGCGCAGTTGTAAACCTTGTTGTTGTCCCTCTGCTTGCATTGAAGCTGCTACTTGGGCTTTCTTCAGAGTAACAGAAGGACAATAATGGATGATCCATTCATAAGAAATTATATTGAAGATCTGTTGAAGAATGTGAGGACTCAAGTTCTGCTTAAGCTTATTAAACCTTACACAAGAATCAGGATTCCTTTCATATCAAAGGTGAAGGCAGTGGTTTCTTCTTAGCATTGCAGTATTGTGCACAATTACTGCAATACTGTTGTTTATGCTTTATTGTTATTATTTTTTAGGACCTTTTAACATTGACTGAGAATTTTAACTTGATTGAAATTTTTTAGTTATATATTCCCTAGAAACTTCTATTCCCATTACAAATCTGGTTGACTGGCAGGAACTCAATGTGCCAGAAAAAGATGTAGAACAATTGCTGGTTTCACTAATATTGGATAATCGTATTGACGGACACATTGATCAAGTGAACAGGTTATTAGAGCGTGGTGACAGGTAAAGTTTCTTCTCCTTTCATTCTGTCGTGGTTTACTGTTTGCTTGGCATCTGTAATTGCATCTTCATTATAGTTGTACAAAATGTTAGGCTTTTATTTCTGCCTGCCATCCTGCTCACTGTCAAATGTCTTGCAGGTCAAAGGGAATGAAAAAGTATACTGCCATTGAGAAATGGAACACACAGCTTAGGTCTCTTTACCAAACTATCAGCAACCGGGTGTATTGAGATTTTAGCAGGTTGTGTGATTTCCCTCAAGTTAAGCACTCTGATTGTATCAGTATTTTGGTGGATTCAAGAGCAAACTTTTCTTTTCTTTTGTGATTTCCCTAAGTTTGGCCCAGAATGAGTTTTATGTTTAATGAAGACACATTTTGAAGAGCAATGTGAGTGGAGAGTGTATAAATCTATAGCTTACTGATAATTTTGAAACTGAGAAAATTGAAGACATACATGACCATATCAGGCTATCAGACAGTTTTAGAGCTTTTAATTATTATTTATTTTGTGGTTTATTGGTTTATCTCCTTCTCTTAGTATCACATTGCTGCTGCTGGCCTTGATTTGTATATCAGTGGTGTTGGGGACCAAATAGAGAATCTTAAGAATCTCATAAGCTATAATGGATTTGCCGGAAACTGAGAAAATTCAAGACATACATGACCATATCAGGCTATCAGACAGTTTTAGAGCTTTTAATTATTATTTATTTGGTGGTTTATTGTTTATCTCCTTTTCTTAGTATCACATTGCTGCTGCTGGCCTTGATTTGTATATCAGTGGTGTTGGGGACCAAATAGAGGATCTTAAGAATCTCATAAGCTATAATGGATTTGCCGAATTGAGAGGCTCAGGCGGCCTGTGCTGAAGATTTGGATGAACTGGGTACTGTTTTCCTTTTTGGGCATGAAGTGATAAAACAGTTAACAAGCAAGTTGATGTATAATTTGTGGTGTCTGTTTTTTAAAGTATATTTATTTTTTACAATCTATTTTTAATATTAACATATCGAAACAATCCAAGAATATTAAAAAAAAAAAAAATCATCCAGCTGCTCTAAACACACGCTTGATTACTTTGGAATGGCGTTCTCCAGCTGAGGCACAGCCTCTCCTGGAACCTAGAATTGCATCGGAAGTATACTTTTTCATTGTGTCTTTCCGATGAGTCGATATGGATGGGGACAGTCTGTATATGTGGTAGATGAGATGCGGAAAGTTTGATAGTAACTTGTCCCTCTCCAGTGCATGCAGCAATTATAATAGTCGACTCTCCTTGCTGCCAAGGTGGCTTGATCATGCGGCCAAATGTCCGGACAAGTCTAGGCAGCCTGTTTATTTCTTGGGAATCATGAGAGAGGAGTTTTACTGCAACTGCAGCTGGATATAGTTCATTATAGATTGCTACGGTGAAATTATTATTGTGTCATTGAGTGGAAAAATGAAAAACTTGAGAGGTTTTGTTCCAGGGTGGTCTAGTTTTTTGTAGAGGTACATTGGGTATTAGAAATTTGTTAGGAGATGCATGAGGTTGTTTTTAGTTTTTAACCTTTTGAAATAAATTAATTATTTAGTTTTTAAAAATAATTTTAAAAAATTAAAATACTTATTTACCTCTCATCTTGATTTCTCATTTATTAGAGGGCAAAAAAAATAAATTTTTACAAGATAAAAATCAAGGCATGCGTCTAGGATAAATGATAGGCAGCTTGTGACTGGCAATTATTTTTTCTTTCCATCTTTTCTCTTCTAAATAAAATATATTTCTATCCTTTTTTTTTTAGATTTTTCAATTTCAGTCCCTATGTTTTTTTTATTAATTATTGTTGTCATTTTTCCATTTATAAAAAATTTATGTTTTCAATTCAATCTTTAAATTACAATTTTTCATATATTATTTTTTTAATTTGGTCCTTATTTTTTTATTTCTAATTTTTTTTCCTTGACTCTTTTGTTAAATTTTTGTTGGTTTCCAATTTTATCCTACAATCAAAGTTTATATTTTATTTTTTTCAATTTAGTTCTTATTTTTTTATTTCTTTTTTCTTTGTTAATTTTTTTTCTTTTCAATTTAAATTTTTTATGCCATCTAATTTATTTCTTATTTCGATTTTCACCCTGAATATTTTAATCATAATTTTTTGTGTGATTGATTTTTTTTCAAGGTTTATCTTTCAGCGTTTGATTTGTGAGGGAATGAGTTTCATAATTTTTTATTTTTTATGGTTTTGATCCAATGACACGTGTAATAAGTTTGAAAAGTTCATGGGATTCAGAATTATTTTTCTCATTTTCTTTTATAATTTTATCATTCTACATTATTAAAAAAATAATAATTTTATAGTTATTTTCAATTTCTTCTCTATTAATTTATCATAGTCTCATGATTTAAACTGTGGGTTTTATAAGTCTTTTTTTAATAGAGATTTTTTTATATTTTGTTTGTATTTAAGTTTTGAGGAATGTTTTTTATTTTATACTAATGAGATTTATTTTATAAAAACATATTTATTTTAAAATAATATGTTTGGCTTTACATAATATTTTTTATTTTATTCAATCATTTTCTTATACGTCTCTATTTATATTATTTTTTATTGATTTTAATAAATAAATCTGGTAGACACAAACGGGTAAATATATTGTTTTACATGATCAAATATCTTAGTTAATATTTATTTTTTAACTTTTATAAATAAATTTGATAAACATAAAAGGGTAAATATAAGATTAAATATCCGTAAATTTATTTTTATTTTATTTTTATTGTCAACAACTTCTCCAGGGCTAGTCTGTGAAAGCTTGGGGGTCCCTTGTGGTAACATTTCCATCGGAGTACAAAAATGGCTAAATGCTTGGACATGGCATTAGCTGGTTGAAAGGATAGGCATGTCCCCTTGGAGGACTGTTGGGCCACCATGTCTTATAGCCACATGAATTACTACTGAGCCGTAGCCAGGCAGTGACCTGGGCTCGGCCGAGAACGGAAACCCCTTTTTCTCCATTAACATTGTTCTTAATCAACCTCAATAGGAAAAGGCGAGGTTCTTTTTTATTTCGGTGTTAAAGCCAGAACATAAGGTAATCTTACAAGGGAGACCAGTAACAGAGCTAGTGAAGAGACTCCAAAAAACCATCTTTTTCTTGCCATCTACACCAGCCTTGTTAAAATTTCAGAGAGAAAGTTATTAAATCCATGTGGTCTATTATCCAGCTCACGCCTAAGATGAGAATTAAGTATATTTTTCTTGAAAATGTAAAGTAGTCAAGTCATATAGTAATGATTTTTTAATTTGAATTTTTTATATGAAAAAAAATAAAAAGCTTGCGCCAGGGGTTTTAATTTTATAAGATCCCTAAAATTCACTTGTGGAAAGTCTGTCCATGACGGTGAAAATAAATTAATTCTTTGGTTTCGGTTTCTTCTTGTTTTATGTTATGTTGAAGGAACCATCTTTTCTATTGTTAGGGATAAAAAAAAATAATTAACCTTTTATTATGCTGAAATTATTGTGGACTCTAAATATTTTTTAATAATTTTTATTTTGATAGTTGAATCGAAAGGGAAAAGGTTAAAGTGAAAATATCGGGTTATACGAGAGCCGGTTGAAAGTTTCGTTAAAATATTTATTTTAATCTCTATATTGTTTAGATATTAGGTAATCGATCCTTTGAATTTGAAAATAATATATTTTGATATCTATTTTTTTTTTAGTCCTTATATATTGGAAGGAAAAAGAAGGAGTTGTTAAAATTTAATTTAGAAAAAGAAAGTGGTTATTGAGGAAGATTCTGACCACCAAAACAGTTGAGTTTTGTGTTGAAAAATTTATATGATAAAAGGGGTTATATTTAGCCTCTCATTTTTTTTAAACTTTAAAACACCTAAAATAATATATCTAAGTTCAGTAATAATTTTTATTTTATGTGGATTTTAGGTTTTAAGGTTGTTCCTTAGCTTTTTTGTGGCCATGTATTAGTTTAATAAGGTTTCTACGATGTTTTTGGTAAAAAAAAAAAAAGAGTTAAAAATGAGATTTCGAGTGGGAAAAAAAATAGAACCTTATTTTTTCGACCACCATAAAGGCTAAATTCTAGGTTTCTTAGGCGACGCGTTGTCTACTAATTAGGCGACATGTCCTTTTTTTAATAATTGGGGAGCGCACGTTGTTCGTCTCATTAAACTTTTTTTTTTAAATAGAGACTTGCACTTAGGTATAGCCTTGCTGAGCGAACCATTGCTTTATTGGGCAGGCATTGAGCGTGGCTTCCTAAACCTAGGGTCTGACCTAGTTCCTTTGTTATTTTTAGTTTTAGTTTTTTTAAATAATGCATTATTTGTGAATTTTTTTCAAATAAATTTTGGGTTTATGTTTTAATTAGATTGTGATTATTTTTAAATGATATTAGGTATGTTTAATTTTTAGAGAGGTAGATATGATTCATTTGTGATATATTTTTAATTTTATATAGATTAATTTTTAAAAAAATATTGATTTTATAAGATTTTTCTTATGCGTAACCTTGCATTGTTTTTTTAATCATTGTTTAATAAATTTTATGTATGTATCTTTTTCTAATACAAATTTATTTTATGTGTTTTTCTATTACAATTTTATTTTGATAAAGAAATTCATTATATATAATCAGGTAAATTATTTGTATTGTAATGTAGATATCCTAATCTTCATTTTTCTCTTGGTTTTTTTAATTTTATTATTTTATTGTTGATGATTTTTTTCATTGCTTTACACCATGGTTATTGAGTTATTTAATTAAATACGTGTATAAGTTTTTTTATTTACATCTAGGAGTATTTTTTAGTGTAAAAAAACACATTGAAGAATTATGTATATTTGTTTATTTTATCATGTTTTGATGTTTAGGATTTGATGCTTATTCTTATGAGTATTTAGTTTTTTTTCCTTTTTAAAACCATAATTAAAACCATTATTTTATGTTTTAAATCTTGGTTTTGTTTATCATGTATTTAGTTTTTTTATTGATACATTTTCTTTCTTTTTACAATTAATATGAATTCGATGAATTAATAAAGGCTTTTTTATGCAAAAAGAAGACATCTAGTGACACGACTAAAAGATTGATGTCTTCTCCCAAGTGCAGGAGTGTCGAAGTAATAAATAACTGACACGACTAAAATATTGATGTCTTCTCCCAAGTGCAGGAGTGTCGAAGTAATAAATAACTGACACGACTAAAATATTGATGTCTTCTCCCAAGTGCAGGAGTGTCGAAGTAATAAATAACTGACACGACTAAAATATTGATGTCTTCTCCCAAGTGCAGGAGTGTCGAAGTAATAAATAACTGACACGACTAAAATATTGATGTCTTCTCCCAAGTGCAGGAGTGTCGAAGTAATAAATAACTGACACGACTAAAATATTGATGTCTTCTCCCAAGTGCAGGAGTGTCGAAGTAATAAATAACCCGGAAAGACCGGGGTCGAACCACAGGGAGATTA
>NW_011500335.1:52925-59018 GCF_000495115.2 Populus euphratica
ATTATTATAAAACATGTTTTAGTTAAGGAGTTATTGATACTTCAAGTGCAAAATGATGATATAAAACCTTGATAAAAATGCACTTTTAAGTACTAATCATCCAGCTAAGCTTTTCATATCTTTATCCAACAAAGAAATAAGTCGTATCAAGGGGAGAAAAAAAAAGAGTTGAATCTAAAAGGATATGCTCATGGAATTTGCAAGTAGAGGTAAACATTAAGGAAGTAAGTACGCTCCAACATGCCTTGGCAATCAAAATTGACTTTAAGCTCCTAGTCTTTTTACAAATTTTTTGATAGGGAAAGATGCTGGTCTTGTGCATAGAACACGCTTGCTAGAATTGGAAAAAAAAATTTTGATGTTGTTATTAAATTTAGTCTAATTAGTTAATTTTAAAATTTTTTGATTTAGTTTTTTTATTTAATTTGAGTTTGTAATTAAATCATGTGGGATTTAATCCAACTTAAATCGATCAAATTTATAATTCAAATACAACTTTGATAACTAGTAAAAATATAGTTTTGTTTAAAAAACTTCAAGATGATAACTTTTTTAAAAATATTGAAACAATGACAAATTAGATTTACCCCAATCCCTTAGCAATTTGAGTCATGAACTCTATTAGGTTTAATAATATTTTTTATAAACTATTTTTATTTAATTATATAATAAAAATAGATACTAACCAAAATTGAGCATCAACCTAAAATATAAACATTTATTTGAGACAATGATAATCCTATTGAAAGCAAACAAAAATACATCATGCATTATATTTCTAAACCAATACAATATTGGACGGAATCAAAAAATAATAAATTAAAAAAAAATAAAAAAAAAATCATAATTGGTCGGTGAGAAAACTTGTCAAATCTATAAATCGGGTAATCATGGCTAGCACACCAAACCTGCAAACCAAGTTATGGACTCCACTGAAATTATAATGTGTTTTTTTTCCCAAAACTATGTTTTATTTAACTATCTGATAATAAAATTAGATAATCATAAAATCACACATCAATTTAATACCATGGAAAGCGAAATGAAATCAATTACGAAATTGAATTCCTAATTAACCCAATATCAAAGGATGAAATCAAGAAAAAAATTAATTAAAAAAAAAGGTTAAACTTGCTAGACCTATAAACCAGGTCAAACAACCAACATGTAAATAGATTCATGGATTTTATAAAGTTTAATAACATGGTTTTTCTTTGAAATTATTTTTTTTTAGAATATGTAAGTGACATAACTAGAAAATTGATGTCTTCTCCCAAATATAGGTGTGTCTGAGTAATAAATAACCTGGCAAGACTAGAATTGAACCATAGAAATATTAACTATATAAATTATAAATAATAATATTAATATTAATAGTGGTGGTGGTGGTGATGAGTTAAAGAGGACTTTGAGGTGTAAGATAAATGTGAAAATTAAATAATGATAAAAATATTGTCAAGCTTAGAGGATCTACTAATGGTATTTCAAATAAGAATAAACTCTTTTTATTATTCAACTGAAAACCACACACAAAAGAGATTTCAATCAGATGATTTGTCGTTAATAACTCATTATAAACTATTTTCATGATAATATTAATTATTTTATTTAAGTAACACCAAACTTTTAAATATTGTCACGAATTCATGATGCTAACTTATATTAACATTAAATAAAATTTCTTTCATAGTATAGCTGTAGGTTATACTATATGGTTGACTATAAAAGTATCAAGCATTTGTTGTACCAAGTGTTATACAACACAAATTTAGATTAATTATTTATTAAACAAGGTATTAAGAATTAATAAGATAAAAATATAAGACATATTAATAGCAAGTTGTTTAGGATATAATCATTGAAATCCATATTGAGTTTATATTATATTTATTCTAACACCATTAATGAAATCTTTTTACCTTGACAAAATAAATTTAGTTAAACATAAATAAACAAGAAGAGAATATAATCATATAGTATAGTAAAGGAAATGAAAAGTATAAATAAGATATTAATGAAAGCAAAACTTAAGCATTACAAAAATATAAAGAAAGAGAGCAAGAACATGATCTTAATCTGAAAATCAAGATGTCTAAATACATAGTAAATGCCTCCTTTTATAGGTCAAAATTCAGAATTATTGATTTGATGACTAATTGTTGAGTGGGTGACCACCTCTTGACTTTTAACAATCCTTATCTTCTTGTTTAAATAAAATATCATTGATAACATTAGAATTTGAACATATAGTCTTCTTGAAAGTTCTAGGAAATTATCTCAGTTTTTCAATATAAAAAATCATTGCATTTGGACTTCTAGAACTCAAGATATAGGTTGAACACTGAATAATATCTGGGCTGCAGGACAGTCTCTTTTGATACTAAGAGTTGAACTTTCAAATGGCAGAATGTCTAGTCTGCAAGATAAATTCAAACTTTTCTTTTAATGTTAAGATTTAGACTTTCAAATGGTAGAATTAAGTCTTGGACTCTTTATAAATGTTTTAGGCCTATGTTCTAACTTTCTAGCCATATAAACTAAACTGAAATCCAAGATTTCCAACTCTAGATATAACTCAATGACTGAATAATTTTAAAAAAATATCATAATAAAAATTCAATAATAAAAAAAGCAAAACATTATGGATTATATTAGTAATCCACAATACAATAGGTGTGGGAAATAGTGATTTCCCACACCCTTTATTATTTTAATGGGCTAAACCTCTATTTTCATGTCAAACTGAAATTGCCAAGGTAAAAGTCATTATTTTTCAATTAAACTGACTTTCTTGTTAAAATTAGCCAAGACTATATTTTTCCATTCAATTCAAGGTTGCCAAACCTATCATTTTTCCAATCAAAACTGACTTTTTAGTCAAAATTTAAAAAAGAAAGAAGAAGAAGTAATGTTATGATAAAACTAAGGTTACCAAGGTCAAAATCATTATTTTTAAGTCAAAACTAATTTTCCATTTAAAATTAATGAAAACCTTCATTTCATGATCAAAATAGAATTACTATGATGATATTGGTTAAAAAAATAATTTATTGGTGGTCAAATTCATAACTGATGGTCAAAACATTTTTCATAGACGAAATTGATTTTCTTTTGTTTTAATAAAGGTTTTTTATATTAATTCTAGCATTTTACCCATATATTTACTAAAAAAGATGTCATGTTAGGTTTTTTTGGTGCCAAGTATATAAATATCATGTCACCAGACACTTTATTAGAATTTTTTAAAAGATAAATCATTTCTCCTTTCTCTATATCCTAAAAATACAAAAAAATAAAGTGAGATTTTTATTATGAATTGTTACAGTGAAAATATCACATGTTTTAACTTAATAGTAAATAATGAGGAACAAATCTTACAAATTAAAAAGTTGAATGAGAATGAAATTGAAATTAAAAAAATATAATTTTATAAATTATCTCAAATAAAATAAATAATAATCAAAACAATAGAGATCAAATCCAACAAATAAAAAATTTAAAAGATGAAGAAATTAAAATAATAATAATTATCATTTCATAAATTATATAAAATAAAATAAGTAATGATCAAAAAAATAATAAAAAAATTTGATAGATAAAAATTTCAATTAAAAAATGATAGAAGAAAAACAAATAACAATTAAGAACCAAAGTTAATATAAAAATAAAATTCTAATGAATAAAATTAAAAAAAAAATATTCAAAACAAAATACATATATATATATATATATCAAAAGTATGACAATCAAATTTGATATAATCAGTAAATAATATAATATTTTTAAATTTTTAACAACTTTCAGAAAATATTTTTCGCTCAAAATAAAAAAAAACACTTCTCTAAAAATTAAGCTAAATTTTTTAAAAATTAAAATATAATTTTTATTTATGAATTTTTTTAATAATAAAAAAATTTAAAAAAATTTTAAAAATTATTTTTCACTGAACAAACATACAAGTCATTAATTACATTCTGATAAACCAAACGTATCTTTCCTGCCGATGTTAGACAACATTACCAGACATACGCTTGGTGGTGTCAGCTGGCCTGGGAGTAAAATGGTCCCAAATGCAAGGAGTGATAGACGTACGACCGCCATGAAAGACATTTTAACCCAGACGTACGACCGCCATGAATGCCATTTTAACCCAGACATACGACCGCCATGAATGCCATTTTAACCCAAAGAAGACATGACCGAGAGAGGTTCGGTAATAAAGAAATGCCTTTGTCGTCATGTCTGCATACATATAAATATTATGAATGGTTGTCTGCAGCGGTTTCAGTCCAACCACTAATTTCAACAACAACGGAAGCCACCCACATGGCCACGTGGCCCGGCCTCCCATTTTACACTACGATTTACACGATTAACACACCATTGATAATTTAATGTTATCATATAAGACTAATACATTACGTTACTTTCACAAACTAAAAAATAATCGAAGAAGAAAAAAGCCTTCGAATCAACTGTTTTGCTGTTGTTATTTTTTAAAGAAATCTTATTGGATTGTTTTTATCGCACGAGTAACACACCACGCATCCATTTTTTGTAACTATAATGTAAAAAAATATTTATTCCAAGTCTCATTTGGTTAGTTTTAAAGTATGAGACTAATTCAGTTTTTAATTCTGTAATTTAGAGTGAGTTTTTTTTTTAGCTTCTTGTTAAATTTAAAATTTAAAATGAGATATGAATAATAAAACATATGGGTAAGACTAAATTGTATTTTTTTTTAATTATCAATACCACAACAACCCACACTATTAAATTTAGATTAATTTAATTTTAAGATATTTAACTTAATTAGTCATGTTTTAAGTTTGTTTTCTAAAAATATTTTAAGTTTGTTTTCTAAAAATTACCAGATTGAGTCTTATAAATTTCAGAGTTACTAAAAGTTCACATGATTGTTAATTTCAAGGTCTGTGAAATTAATCGAGTTGTGTGTAAGCTGACTTAAGTATTTATATTAATAAAAAAAAATCTAGGTTGATTTGAGTGATTTAATTTTTATTTTAAAATTATTAAAATAATATTACTTTTTAAAAGAAATTAAAATTAAATCTAGATTAAACCAAATTAATTTAAATTAAATTTTTTAAAAATTAGAACCAAACCAAATTTAATAAATATTCAAAAAACTACTGCAAAATTTGTAAAGTTTCAATTGTATTTTCTAGCCAGCATGATTCCACTAGGCAAACTTTTATATTTTTTAATGAGATGATTGGTGAGGTATGAGCAACTTATAATATTTATTTATTTTCTTATTTAAACTTTTATTGTGAGGAGAATGCTGATAAAATGAAATTCTCTGTAATTAAACTTGGATTAAGTTAAATTTCTCTCTTTTTTTAAGTATTGATATAATTTAAAATTAACTTTTTCATATTTAACTAATTATCTTTCTCAATCTTGTTTTAAATAATATCTCCATTTTTAGTCTATTCATGAAAACAAATTCTCTCCTGAAACAATTAGAATTAAGAATTGCAATTTAATCAATGTATTGATACAATCGATACAAACAGATGATATTTATATTTAAAAAAAAAATTATTTTATTTTATAGATCATTTATATAATATCAATATTCTCAAACTTAATTTAAAATCTAATTCAATTCTAACTCGATATATATATATATATATATATATCCCAACATACTGGTATTAGAGCCTATTGAGATCTAGGTGGAATTAGTATCATAAAAGACAGTTTTCTCAGAGAACATAGAGACCATTAGAAATAGGTGAATGCAACTGAATGTGTGTGTGTGTGTGTGTGTGTGTATATATATATATATTATCAGAGCCTATTGGGATCTAAGTGGAATTAGTATCATAGAAGACAGTCTTCTCAGAGAACATAGAGACCATTAGAAATAGGTAAATGCAACTGAATGGTGTAAGTCCCATTGAAATTCTAGGACAATAAATCCATATAATCTGCAGTCTCTTTCCTAGATTATCTTTCTTTTTAATGAATTTTGTTTTCCATATAACTACCTCTATTTCTATCTCCTCTACTTCTGACTCTTTTAAAAGCAGGAAAATTGTACAAAGTGAAGAAATAACTATTGAA